>NW_027616502.1:0-280624 GCF_964187855.1 Myxine glutinosa | reverse complement strand
TGTGTTAGTGTTGAAAAACCACTTTTCGCACTTGTGTTGGTGCAGGAAACCACTTTTGCACTTGTATTAGAGTGGAAAAAACACTTTTTGCACTTGTGATAGTGTTGAAAAACCACTTTTCGCACTTGTGTTAGTGTTGAAAAACCACTTTTCGCACTTGTGTTAGTGTTGAAAAACCACTTTTCTCACTTGTGTTGGTGCAGGAAACCACTTTTGCACTTGTATTAGTGTGGAAAAAACACTTTTTGCACTTGTGATAGTGTTGAAAAACCACTTTTCGCACTTGTGTTAGTTTTGAAAAACCACTTTTCGCACTTGTGTTGGTGCAGGAAACCACTTTTGCACTTGTATTAGTGTGGAAAAACCACTTTTCGCACTTGTGTTAGTGTTGAAAAACCACTTTTCGCACTTGTGTTAGTGTTGAAAAACCACTTTTCGCACTTGTGTTGGTGCAGTAAACCACTTTTGCACTTGTATTATTGTGGAAAAACCACTTTTCGCACTTGTTTTAGTGTTGAAAAACCACTTTTCGCACTTGTGTTAGTGTTGAAAAACCACTTTTCGCACTTGTGTTGGTGCAGGAAACCACTTTTGCACTTGTAGTAGTGTGGAAAATACACTTTTCGCACTTGTGTTAGTGTTGAAAAACCACTTTTCGCACTTGTGTTGGTGCAGTAAACCACTTTTGCACTTGTATTAGTGTGGAAAAACCACTTTTCGCACTTGTGTTAGTGTTGAAAAACCACTTTTCGCACTTGTGTTGGTGCAGGAAACCACTTTTGCACTTGTAGTAGTGTGGAAAATACACTTTTCGCACTTGTGTTAGTGTTGAAAAACCACTTTTCGCACTTGTGTTGGTGCAGGAAACCACTTTTGCACTTGTATTAGTGTGGAAAAAACACTTTTTGCACTTGTGATAGTGTTGAAAAACCACTTTTCGCACTTGTGTTAGTTTTGAAAAACCACTTTTCGCACTTGTGTTGGTGCAGGAAACCACTTTTGCACTTGTATTAGTGTGGAAAAACCACTTTTCGCACTTGTGTTAGTGTTGAAAAACCACTTTTCGCACTTGTGTTAGTGTTGAAAAACCACTTTTCGCACTTGTGTTGGTGCAGTAAACCACTTTTGCACTTGTATTAGTGTGGAAAAACCACTTTTCGCACTTGTTTTAGTGTTGAAAAACCACTTTTCGCACTTGTGTTAGTGTTGAAAAACCACTTTTCGCACTTGTGTTGGTGCAGGAAACCACTTTTGCACTTGTAGTAGTGTGGAAAATACACTTTTCGCACTTGTGTTAGTGTTGAAAAACCACTTTTCGCACTTGTGTTGGTGCAGTAAACCACTTTTGCACTTGTATTAGTGTGGAAAAACCACTTTTCGCACTTGTGATAGTGTTGAAAAACCACATTTCGCACTTGTGTTAGTGTTGAAAAACCACTTTTCACACTTGTGTTGGTGCAGGAAACCACTTTTGCACTTGTATTAGTGTGGAAAAACCACTTTTCGCACTTGTGTTAGTGTTGAAAAACCACTTTTCGCACTTGTGTTAGTGTTGAAAAACCACTTTTCGCACTTGTGTTGGTGCAGGAAACCACTTTTGCACTTGTATTAGAGTGGAAAAAACACTTTTTGCACTTGTGATAGTGTTGAAAAACCACTTTTCGCACTTGTGTTAGTGTTGAAAAACCACTTTTCGCACTTGTGTTAGTGTTGAAAAACCACTTTTCTCACTTGTGTTGGTGCAGGAAACCACTTTTGCACTTGTATTAGTGTGGAAAAAACACTTTTTGCACTTGTGATAGTGTTGAAAAACCACTTTTCGCACTTGTGTTAGTTTTGAAAAACCACTTTTCGCACTTGTGTTGGTGCAGGAAACCACTTTTGCACTTGTATTAGTGTGGAAAAACCACTTTTCGCACTTGTGTTAGTGTTGAAAAACCACTTTTCGCACTTGTGTTAGTGTTGAAAAACCACTTTTCGCACTTGTGTTGGTGCAGTAAACCACTTTTGCACTTGTATTATTGTGGAAAAACCACTTTTCGCACTTGTTTTAGTGTTGAAAAACCACTTTTCGCACTTGTGTTAGTGTTGAAAAACCACTTTTCGCACTTGTGTTGGTGCAGGAAACCACTTTTGCACTTGTAGTAGTGTGGAAAATACACTTTTCGCACTTGTGTTAGTGTTGAAAAACCACTTTTCGCACTTGTGTTGGTGCAGTAAACCACTTTTGCACTTGTATTAGTGTGGAAAAACCACTTTTCGCACTTGTGTTAGTGTTGAAAAACCACTTTTCGCACTTGTGTTGGTGCAGGAAACCACTTTTGCACTTGTAGTAGTGTGGAAAATACACTTTTCGCACTTGTGTTAGTGTTGAAAAACCACTTTTCGCACTTGTGTTGGTGCAGGAAACCACTTTTGCACTTGTATTAGTGTGGAAAAAACACTTTTTGCACTTGTGATAGTGTTGAAAAACCACTTTTCGCACTTGTGTTAGTTTTGAAAAACCACTTTTCGCACTTGTGTTGGTGCAGGAAACCACTTTTGCACTTGTATTAGTGTGGAAAAACCACTTTTCGCACTTGTGTTAGTGTTGAAAAACCACTTTTCGCACTTGTGTTAGTGTTGAAAAACCACTTTTCGCACTTGTGTTGGTGCAGTAAACCACTTTTGCACTTGTATTAGTGTGGAAAAACCACTTTTCGCACTTGTTTTAGTGTTGAAAAACCACTTTTCGCACTTGTGTTAGTGTTGAAAAACCACTTTTCGCACTTGTGTTGGTGCAGGAAACCACTTTTGCACTTGTAGTAGTGTGGAAAATACACTTTTCGCACTTGTGTTAGTGTTGAAAAACCACTTTTCGCACTTGTGTTGGTGCAGTAAACCACTTTTGCACTTGTATTAGTGTGGAAAAACCACTTTTCGCACTTGTTTTAGTGTTGAAAAACCACTTTTCGCACTTGTGTTAGTGTTGAAAAACCACTTTTCGCACTTGTGTTGGTGCAGGAAACCACTTTTGCACTTGTATTAGTGTGGAAAAAACACTTTTTGCACTTGTGATAGTGTTGAAAAACCACTTTTCGCACTTGTGTTAGTGTTTGAAAACCACTTTTCGCACTTGTGTTGGTGCAGGAAACCACTTTTGCACTTGCATTAGTGTGGAAAAACCACTTTTCTCACTTGTGTTAGTGTTGAAAAACCACTTTTCGCACTTGTCTTGGTGCAGGAAACCACTTTTGCACTTGTATTAGTGTGGAAAAAACACTTTTTGCACTTGTGATAGTGTTGAAAAACCACTTTTCGCACTTGTGTTAGTGTTGAAAAACCACTTTTCGCACTTGTGTTGGTGCAGGAAACCACTTTTGCACTTGTATTAGTGTGGAAAAACCACTTTTCGCACTTGTGTTAGTGTTGAAAAACCACTTTTCGCACTTGTGTTAGTGTTGAAAAACCATTTTTCGCACTTGTGTTGGTGCAGGAAACCACTTTTGCACTTGCATTAGTGTGGAAAAAACCACTTCTCGCACTTGTGTTAGTGTTGAAAAACCACTTTTCGCACTTGTGTTAGTGTTGAAAAACCACTTTTCGCACTTGTGTTGATGCAGGAAACCACTTTTGCACTTGTATTAGTGTGGAAAAAACACTTTTTGCACTTGTGATAGTGTTGAAAAACCACATTTCGCACTTGTGTTAGTGTTGAAAAACCACTTTTCACACTTGTGTTGGTGCAGGAAACCACTTTTGCACTTGTATTAGTGTGGAAAAACCACTTTTCGCACTTGTGTTAGTGTTGAAAAACCACTTTTCGCACTTGTGTTGGTGCAGGAAACCACTTTTGCACTTGTATTAGAGTGGAAAAAACACTTTTTGCACTTGTGATAGTGTTGAAAAACCACTTTTCGCACTTGTGTTAGTGTTGAAAAACCACTTTTCGCACTTGTGTTAGTGTTCAAAAACCACTTTTCTCACTTGTGTTGGTGCAGGAAACCACTTTTGCACTTGTATTAGTGTGGAAAAAACACTTTTTGCACTTGTGATAGTGTTGAAAAACCACTTTTCGCACTTGTGTTAGTTTTGAAAAACCACTTTTCGCACTTGTGTTGGTGCAGGAAACCACTTTTGCACTTGTATTAGTGTGGAAAAACCACTTTTCGCACTTGTGTTAGTGTTGAAAAACCACTTTTCGCACTTGTGTTAGTGTTGAAAAACCACTTTTCGCACTTGTGTTAGTGTTGAAAAACCACTTTTCGCACTTGTGTTGGTGCAGGAAACCACTTTTGCACTTGTAGTAGTGTGGAAAATACACTTTTCGCACTTGTGTTAGTGTTGAAAAACCACTTTTCGCACTTGTGTTAGTGTTGAAAAACCACTTTTCGCACTTGTGTTGGTGCAGTAAACCACTTTTGCACTTGTATTAGTGTGGAAAAACCACTTTTCGCACTTGTTTTAGTGTTGAAAAACCACTTTTCGCACTTGTGTTAGTGTTGAAAAACCACTTTTCGCACTTGTGTTGGTGCAGGAAACCACTTTTGCACTTGTAGTAGTGTGGAAAATACACTTTTCGCACTTGTGTTAGTGTTGAAAAACCACTTTTCGCACTTGTGTTGGTGCAGGAAACCACTTTTGCACTTGTATTAGTGTGGAAAAAACACTTTTTGCACTTGTGATAGTGTTGAAAAACCACTTTTCGCACTTGTGTTAGTGTTGAAAAACCACTTTTCGCACTTGTGTTGGTGCAGGAAACCACTTTTGCACTTGTATTAGAGTGGAAAAAACCACTTTTCGCACTTGTGTTAGTGTTGAAAAACCACTTTTCGCACTTGTGATAGTGTTGAAAAACCACTTTTCGCACTTGTGTTGGTGCAGGAAACCACTTTTGCACTTGTATTAGTGTGGAAAAAACACTTTTTGCACTTGTGATAGTGTTGAAAAACCACTTTTCGCGCTTGTGTTAGTGTTGAAAAACCACTTTTCGCACTTGTGTTGGTGCAGGAAACCACTTTTGCACTTGTATTAGTGTGGAAAAACCACTTTTCGCACTTGTGTTAGTGTTGAAAAAACACTTTACGCACTTGTGTTAGTGTTGAAAAACCAATTTTCGCACTTGTTTTGGTGCAGGAAACCACTTTTGCACTTGTATTAGTGTCGAAAAAACACTTTTCGCACTTGTGTTAGTGTGAAAAACCACTTTGCGCACTTGTGTTAGTGTTGAAAAACCACTTTTCGCACTTGTGTTGGTGCAGGAAACCACTTTTGCACTTGTATTAGTGTGGAAAAAACACTTTTTGCACTTGTGATAGTGTTGAAAAACCACTTTTCGCACTTGTGTTAGTGTTGTAAAACCACTTTTCGCACTTGTGTTAGTGTTGAAAAACCACTTTTCGCACTTGTGTTGGTGCAGGAAACCACGTTTGCACTTGTATTAGTGTGGAAAAACCACTTTTCGCACTTGTGTTAGTGTTGAAAAACCACTTTTCGCACTTGTGTTCGTGTTGAAAAACCACTTTTCGCACTTGTGTTATTGTTGAAAAACCACTTTTCGCACTTGTGTTGGTGCAGGAAACCACTTTTGCACTTGTATTAGTGTGGAAAAAACACTTTTTGCACTTGTGATAGTGTTGAAAAACCACTTTTCGCACTTGTGTTGGTGCAGGAAACCACTTTTGCACTTGTATTAGTGTGGAAAAAACACTTTTTGCACGTGTGATAGTGTTGAAAAACCACTTTTCGCACTTGTGTTAGTGTTGAAAAACCACTTTTCGCACTTGTGTTGGTGCAGGAAACCACTTTTGCACTTGTATTAGTGTGGAAAAACCACTTTTCGCGCTTGTATTAGTGTTGAAAAACCACTTTTCGCACTTGTGTTAGTGTTGAAAAACCACTTTTCGCACTTGTGTTGGTGCAGGAAACCACTTTTGCACTTGTATTAGTGTGGAAAAACCACTTTTCGCACTTGTGTTAGTGTTGAAAAACCACTTTTCGCACTTGTGTTAGTGTTGAAAAACCACTTTTCGCACTTGTGTTAGTGTTGAAAAACCACTTTTCGCACTTGTGTTGGTGCAGGAAACCACTTTTGCACTTGTATTAGTGTGGAAAAACCACTTTTCGCACTTGTGTTAGTGTTGAAAAACCACTTTTCGCACTTGTGTTAGTGTTGAAAAACCACTTTTCGCACTTGTGTTTGTGTTGAAAAACCACTTTTCGCACTTGTTTTGGTGCAGGAAACCACTTTTGCACTTGCATTAGTGTGGAAAAAACACTTTTTGCACTTGTGATAGTGTTGAAAAACCACCTTTTTGCACTTGTGTTAGTGTTGAAAAACCACTTTTCGCACTTGTGTTGGTGCAGGAAACCACTTTTGCACTTGCATTAGTGTGGTAAAACCACTTTTCGCACTTGTGTTAGTGTTGAAAAACCACTTTTCGCACTTGTCTTGGTGCAGGAAACCACTTTTACACTTGCATTAGTGTGGAAAAACACTTTTTGCACTTGTGATAGTGTTGAAAAACCACTTTTCGCACTTGTGTTAGTGTTGAAAAACCACTTTTCGCACTTGTGTTGGTGCAGGAAACCACTTTTGCACTTGTATTAGTGTGGAAAAAACCACTTTTCGCACTTGTGTTAGTGTTGAAAAACCACTTTTCGCACTTGTGTTAGTGTTGAAAAACCATTTTTCGCACTTGTGTTGGTGCAGGAAACCACTTTTGCACTTGCATTAGTGTGGAAAAAACCACTTCTCGCACTTGTGTTAGTGTTGAAAAACCACTTTTTGCACTTGTGTTAGTGTTGAAAAACTACTTTTCGCACTTGTGTTGATGCAGGAAACCACTTTTGCACTTGTATTAGTGTGGAAAAAACACTTTTTGCACTTGTGATAGTGTTGAAAAACAACTTTTCGCACTTGTGTTAGTGTTGAAAAACCACTTTTCGCACTTGTGTTAGTGTTGAAAAACCACTTTTCGCACTTGTGTTGGTGCAGGAAACCACTTTTGCACTTGTAGTAGTGTGGAAAATACACTTTTCGCACTTGTGTTAGTGTTGAAAAACCACTTTTCGCACTTGTGTTGGTGCAGGAAACCACTTTTGCACTTGTATTAGTGTGGAAAAACCACTTTTCGCACTTGTGTTAGTGTTGAAAAACCACTTTTCGCACTTGTGTTAGTGTTGAAAAACCATTTTTCGCACTTGTGTTGGTGCAGGAAACCACGTTTGCACTTGCATTAGTGTGGAAAAACCACTTCTCGCACTTGTGTTCGTGTTGAAAAACCACTTTTCGCACTTGTGTTAGTGTTGAAAAACCACTTTTCGCACTTGTGTTGATGCAGGAAACCACTTTTGCACTTGTATTAGTGTGGAAAAAACACTTTTTGCACTTGTGATAGTGTTGAAAAACCACATTTCGCACTTGTGTTAGTGTTGAAAAACCACTTTTCACACTTGTGTTGGTGCAGGAAACCACTTTTGCACTTGTATTAGTGTGGAAAAACCACTTTTCGCACTTGTGTTAGTGTTGAAAAACCACTTTTCGCACTTGTGTTAGTGTTGAAAAACCACTTTTCGCACTTGTGTTGGTGCAGGAAACCACTTTTGCACTTGTATTAGAGTGGAAAAAACACTTTTTGCACTTGTGATAGTGTTGAAAAACCACTTTTCGCACTTGTGTTAGTGTTGAAAAACCACTTTTCGCACTTGTGTTAGTGTTGAAAAACCACTTTTCTCACTTGTGTTGGTGCAGGAAACCACTTTTGCACTTGTATTAGTGTGGAAAAAACACTTTTTGCACTTGTGATAGTGTTGAAAAACCACTTTTCGCACTTGTGTTAGTTTTGAAAAACCACTTTTCGCACTTGTGTTGGTGCAGGAAACCACTTTTGCACTTGTATTAGTGTGGAAAAACCACTTTTCGCACTTGTGTTAGTGTTGAAAAACCACTTTTCGCACTTGTGTTAGTGTTGAAAAACCACTTTTCGCACTTGTGTTGGTGCAGTAAACCACTTTTGCACTTGTATTATTGTGGAAAAACCACTTTTCGCACTTGTTTTAGTGTTGAAAAACCACTTTTCGCACTTGTGTTAGTGTTGAAAAACCACTTTTCGCACTTGTGTTGGTGCAGGAAACCACTTTTGCACTTGTAGTAGTGTGGAAAATACACTTTTCGCACTTGTGTTAGTGTTGAAAAACCACTTTTCGCACTTGTGTTGGTGCAGTAAACCACTTTTGCACTTGTATTAGTGTGGAAAAACCACTTTTCGCACTTGTGTTAGTGTTGAAAAACCACTTTTCGCACTTGTGTTGGTGCAGGAAACCACTTTTGCACTTGTAGTAGTGTGGAAAATACACTTTTCGCACTTGTGTTAGTGTTGAAAAACCACTTTTCGCACTTGTGTTGGTGCAGGAAACCACTTTTGCACTTGTATTAGTGTGGAAAAAACACTTTTTGCACTTGTGATAGTGTTGAAAAACCACTTTTCGCACTTGTGTTAGTTTTGAAAAACCACTTTTCGCACTTGTGTTGGTGCAGGAAACCACTTTTGCACTTGTATTAGTGTGGAAAAACCACTTTTCGCACTTGTGTTAGTGTTGAAAAACCACTTTTCGCACTTGTGTTAGTGTTGAAAAACCACTTTTCGCACTTGTGTTGGTGCAGTAAACCACTTTTGCACTTGTATTAGTGTGGAAAAACCACTTTTCGCACTTGTTTTAGTGTTGAAAAACCACTTTTCGCACTTGTGTTAGTGTTGAAAAACCACTTTTCGCACTTGTGTTGGTGCAGGAAACCACTTTTGCACTTGTAGTAGTGTGGAAAATACACTTTTCGCACTTGTGTTAGTGTTGAAAAACCACTTTTCGCACTTGTGTTGGTGCAGTAAACCACTTTTGCACTTGTATTAGTGTGGAAAAACCACTTTTCGCACTTGTGATAGTGTTGAAAAACCACATTTCGCACTTGTGTTAGTGTTGAAAAACCACTTTTCACACTTGTGTTGGTGCAGGAAACCACTTTTGCACTTGTATTAGTGTGGAAAAACCACTTTTCGCACTTGTGTTAGTGTTGAAAAACCACTTTTCGCACTTGTGTTAGTGTTGAAAAACCACTTTTCGCACTTGTGTTGGTGCAGGAAACCACTTTTGCACTTGTATTAGAGTGGAAAAAACACTTTTTGCACTTGTGATAGTGTTGAAAAACCACTTTTCGCACTTGTGTTAGTGTTGAAAAACCACTTTTCGCACTTGTGTTAGTGTTGAAAAACCACTTTTCTCACTTGTGTTGGTGCAGGAAACCACTTTTGCACTTGTATTAGTGTGGAAAAAACACTTTTTGCACTTGTGATAGTGTTGAAAAACCACTTTTCGCACTTGTGTTAGTTTTGAAAAACCACTTTTCGCACTTGTGTTGGTGCAGGAAACCACTTTTGCACTTGTATTAGTGTGGAAAAACCACTTTTCGCACTTGTGTTAGTGTTGAAAAACCACTTTTCGCACTTGTGTTAGTGTTGAAAAACCACTTTTCGCACTTGTGTTGGTGCAGTAAACCACTTTTGCACTTGTATTATTGTGGAAAAACCACTTTTCGCACTTGTTTTAGTGTTGAAAAACCACTTTTCGCACTTGTGTTAGTGTTGAAAAACCACTTTTCGCACTTGTGTTGGTGCAGGAAACCACTTTTGCACTTGTAGTAGTGTGGAAAATACACTTTTCGCACTTGTGTTAGTGTTGAAAAACCACTTTTCGCACTTGTGTTGGTGCAGTAAACCACTTTTGCACTTGTATTAGTGTGGAAAAACCACTTTTCGCACTTGTGTTAGTGTTGAAAAACCACTTTTCGCACTTGTGTTGGTGCAGGAAACCACTTTTGCACTTGTAGTAGTGTGGAAAATACACTTTTCGCACTTGTGTTAGTGTTGAAAAACCACTTTTCGCACTTGTGTTGGTGCAGGAAACCACTTTTGCACTTGTATTAGTGTGGAAAAAACACTTTTTGCACTTGTGATAGTGTTGAAAAACCACTTTTCGCACTTGTGTTAGTTTTGAAAAACCACTTTTCGCACTTGTGTTGGTGCAGGAAACCACTTTTGCACTTGTATTAGTGTGGAAAAACCACTTTTCGCACTTGTGTTAGTGTTGAAAAACCACTTTTCGCACTTGTGTTAGTGTTGAAAAACCACTTTTCGCACTTGTGTTGGTGCAGTAAACCACTTTTGCACTTGTATTAGTGTGGAAAAACCACTTTTCGCACTTGTTTTAGTGTTGAAAAACCACTTTTCGCACTTGTGTTAGTGTTGAAAAACCACTTTTCGCACTTGTGTTGGTGCAGGAAACCACTTTTGCACTTGTAGTAGTGTGGAAAATACACTTTTCGCACTTGTGTTAGTGTTGAAAAACCACTTTTCGCACTTGTGTTGGTGCAGTAAACCACTTTTGCACTTGTATTAGTGTGGAAAAACCACTTTTCGCACTTGTTTTAGTGTTGAAAAACCACTTTTCGCACTTGTGTTTGTGTTGAAAACCACTTTTCGCACTTGTGTTGGTGCAGGAAACCACTTTTGCACTTGTATTAGTGTGGAAAAAACACTTTTTGCACTTGTGATAGTGTTGAAAAACCACTTTTCGCACTTGTGTTAGTGTTTGAAAACCACTTTTCGCACTTGTGTTGGTGCAGGAAACCACTTTTGCACTTGCATTAGTGTGGAAAAACCACTTTTCTCACTTGTGTTAGTGTTGAAAAACCACTTTTCGCACTTGTCTTGGTGCAGGAAACCACTTTTGCACTTGTATTAGTGTGGAAAAACCACTTTTCGCACTTGTGTTAGTGTTGAAAAACCACTTTTCGCACTTGTGTTAGTGTTGAAAAACCACTTTTCTCACTTGTGTTGGTGCAGGAAACCACTTTTGCACTTGTATTAGTGTGGAAAAAACACTTTTTGCACTTGTGATAGTGTTGAAAAACCACTTTTCGCACTTGTGTTAGTGTTTGAAAACCACTTTTCGCACTTGTGTTGGTGCAGGAAACCACTTTTGCACTTGCATTAGTGTGGAAAAACCACTTTTCTCACTTGTGTTAGTGTTGAAAAACCACTTTTCGCACTTGTCTTGGTGCAGGAAACCACTTTTGCACTTGTATTAGTGTGGAAAAACCACTTTTCGCACTTGTGTTAGTGTTGAAAAACCACTTTTCGCACTTGTGTTAGTGTTGAAAAACCACTTTTCTCACTTGTGTTGGTGCAGGAAACCACTTTTGCACTTGTATTAGTGTGGAAAAAACACTTTTTGCACTTGTGATAGTGTTGAAAAACCACTTTTCGCACTTGTGTTAGTTTTGAAAAACCACTTTTCGCACTTGTGTTGGTGCAGGAAACCACTTTTGCACTTGTATTAGTGTGGAAAAACCACTTTTCGCACTTGTGTTAGTGTTGAAAAACCACTTTTCGCACTTGTGTTAGTGTTGAAAAACCACTTTTCGCACTTGTGTTGGTGCAGTAAACCACTTTTGCACTTGTATTATTGTGGAAAAACCACTTTTCGCACTTGTTTTAGTGTTGAAAAACCACTTTTCGCACTTGTGTTAGTGTTGAAAAACCACTTTTCGCACTTGTGTTGGTGCAGGAAACCACTTTTGCACTTGTAGTAGTGTGGAAAATACACTTTTCGCACTTGTGTTAGTGTTGAAAAACCACTTTTCGCACTTGTGTTGGTGCAGTAAACCACTTTTGCACTTGTATTAGTGTGGAAAAACCACTTTTCGCACTTGTGTTAGTGTTGAAAAACCACTTTTCGCACTTGTGTTGGTGCAGGAAACCACTTTTGCACTTGTAGTAGTGTGGAAAATACACTTTTCGCACTTGTGTTAGTGTTGAAAAACCACTTTTCGCACTTGTGTTGGTGCAGGAAACCACTTTTGCACTTGTATTAGTGTGGAAAAAACACTTTTTGCACTTGTGATAGTGTTGAAAAACCACTTTTCGCACTTGTGTTAGTTTTGAAAAACCACTTTTCGCACTTGTGTTGGTGCAGGAAACCACTTTTGCACTTGTATTAGTGTGGAAAAACCACTTTTCGCACTTGTGTTAGTGTTGAAAAACCACTTTTCGCACTTGTGTTAGTGTTGAAAAACCACTTTTCGCACTTGTGTTGGTGCAGTAAACCACTTTTGCACTTGTATTAGTGTGGAAAAACCACTTTTCGCACTTGTTTTAGTGTTGAAAAACCACTTTTCGCACTTGTGTTAGTGTTGAAAAACCACTTTTCGCACTTGTGTTGGTGCAGGAAACCACTTTTGCACTTGTAGTAGTGTGGAAAATACACTTTTCGCACTTGTGTTAGTGTTGAAAAACCACTTTTCGCACTTGTGTTGGTGCAGTAAACCACTTTTGCACTTGTATTAGTGTGGAAAAACCACTTTTCGCACTTGTTTTAGTGTTGAAAAACCACTTTTCGCACTTGTGTTAGTGTTGAAAACCACTTTTCGCACTTGTGTTGGTGCAGGAAACCACTTTTGCACTTGTATTAGTGTGGAAAAAACACTTTTTGCACTTGTGATAGTGTTGAAAAACCACTTTTCGCACTTGTGTTAGTGTTTGAAAACCACTTTTCGCACTTGTGTTGGTGCAGGAAACCACTTTTGCACTTGCATTAGTGTGGAAAAACCACTTTTCTCACTTGTGTTAGTGTTGAAAAACCACTTTTCGCACTTGTCTTGGTGCAGGAAACCACTTTTGCACTTGTATTAGTGTGGAAAAAACACTTTTTGCACTTGTGATAGTGTTGAAAAACCACTTTTCGCACTTGTGTTAGTGTTGAAAAACCACTTTTCGCACTTGTGTTGGTGCAGGAAACCACTTTTGCACTTGTATTAGTGTGGAAAAACCACTTTTCGCACTTGTGTTAGTGTTGAAAAACCACTTTTCGCACTTGTGTTAGTGTTGAAAAACCATTTTTCGCACTTGTGTTGGTGCAGGAAACCACTTTTGCACTTGCATTAGTGTGGAAAAAACCACTTCTCGCACTTGTGTTAGTGTTGAAAAACCACTTTTCGCACTTGTGTTAGTGTTGAAAAACCACTTTTCGCACTTGTGTTGATGCAGGAAACCACTTTTGCACTTGTATTAGTGTGGAAAAAACACTTTTTGCACTTGTGATAGTGTTGAAAAACCACATTTCGCACTTGTGTTAGTGTTGAAAAACCACTTTTCACACTTGTGTTGGTGCAGGAAACCACTTTTGCACTTGTATTAGTGTGGAAAAACCACTTTTCGCACTTGTGTTAGTGTTGAAAAACCACTTTTCGCACTTGTGTTGGTGCAGGAAACCACTTTTGCACTTGTATTAGAGTGGAAAAAACACTTTTTGCACTTGTGATAGTGTTGAAAAACCACTTTTCGCACTTGTGTTAGTGTTGAAAAACCACTTTTCGCACTTGTGTTAGTGTTCAAAAACCACTTTTCTCACTTGTGTTGGTGCAGGAAACCACTTTTGCACTTGTATTAGTGTGGAAAAAACACTTTTTGCACTTGTGATAGTGTTGAAAAACCACTTTTCGCACTTGTGTTAGTTTTGAAAAACCACTTTTCGCACTTGTGTTGGTGCAGGAAACCACTTTTGCACTTGTATTAGTGTGGAAAAACCACTTTTCGCACTTGTGTTAGTGTTGAAAAACCACTTTTCGCACTTGTGTTAGTGTTGAAAAACCACTTTTCGCACTTGTGTTAGTGTTGAAAAACCACTTTTCGCACTTGTGTTGGTGCAGGAAACCACTTTTGCACTTGTAGTAGTGTGGAAAATACACTTTTCGCACTTGTGTTAGTGTTGAAAAACCACTTTTCGCACTTGTGTTAGTGTTGAAAAACCACTTTTCGCACTTGTGTTGGTGCAGTAAACCACTTTTGCACTTGTATTAGTGTGGAAAAACCACTTTTCGCACTTGTTTTAGTGTTGAAAAACCACTTTTCGCACTTGTGTTAGTGTTGAAAAACCACTTTTCGCACTTGTGTTGGTGCAGGAAACCACTTTTGCACTTGTAGTAGTGTGGAAAATACACTTTTCGCACTTGTGTTAGTGTTGAAAAACCACTTTTCGCACTTGTGTTGGTGCAGGAAACCACTTTTGCACTTGTATTAGTGTGGAAAAAACACTTTTTGCACTTGTGATAGTGTTGAAAAACCACTTTTCGCACTTGTGTTAGTGTTGAAAAACCACTTTTCGCACTTGTGTTGGTGCAGGAAACCACTTTTGCACTTGTATTAGAGTGGAAAAAACCACTTTTCGCACTTGTGTTAGTGTTGAAAAACCACTTTTCGCACTTGTGATAGTGTTGAAAAACCACTTTTCGCACTTGTGTTGGTGCAGGAAACCACTTTTGCACTTGTATTAGTGTGGAAAAAACACTTTTTGCACTTGTGATAGTGTTGAAAAACCACTTTTCGCGCTTGTGTTAGTGTTGAAAAACCACTTTTCGCACTTGTGTTGGTGCAGGAAACCACTTTTGCACTTGTATTAGTGTGGAAAAACCACTTTTCGCACTTGTGTTAGTGTTGAAAAAACACTTTACGCACTTGTGTTAGTGTTGAAAAACCACTTTTCGCACTTGTTTTGGTGCAGGAAACCACTTTTGCACTTGTATTAGTGTCGAAAAAACACTTTTCGCACTTGTGTTAGTGTGAAAAACCACTTTGCGCACTTGTGTTAGTGTTGAAAAACCACTTTTCGCACTTGTGTTGGTGCAGGAAACCACTTTTGCACTTGTATTAGTGTGGAAAAAACACTTTTTGCACTTGTGATAGTGTTGAAAAACCACTTTTCGCACTTGTGTTAGTGTTGTAAAACCACTTTTCGCACTTGTGTTAGTGTTGAAAAACCACTTTTCGCACTTGTGTTGGTGCAGGAAACCACGTTTGCACTTGTATTAGTGTGGAAAAACCACTTTTCGCACTTGTGTTAGTGTTGAAAAACCACTTTTCGCACTTGTGTTCGTGTTGAAAAACCACTTTTCGCACTTGTGTTATTGTTGAAAAACCACTTTTCGCACTTGTGTTGGTGCAGGAAACCACTTTTGCACTTGTATTAGTGTGGAAAAAACACTTTTTGCACTTGTGATAGTGTTGAAAAACCACTTTTCGCACTTGTGTTGGTGCAGGAAACCACTTTTGCACTTGTATTAGTGTGGAAAAAACACTTTTTGCACGTGTGATAGTGTTGAAAAACCACTTTTCGCACTTGTGTTAGTGTTGAAAAACCACTTTTCGCACTTGTGTTGGTGCAGGAAACCACTTTTGCACTTGTATTAGTGTGGAAAAACCACTTTTCGCGCTTGTATTAGTGTTGAAAAACCACTTTTCGCACTTGTGTTAGTGTTGAAAAACCACTTTTCGCACTTGTGTTGGTGCAGGAAACCACTTTTGCACTTGTATTAGTGTGGAAAAACCACTTTTCGCACTTGTGTTAGTGTTGAAAAACCACTTTTCGCACTTGTGTTAGTGTTGAAAAACCACTTTTCGCACTTGTGTTAGTGTTGAAAAACCACTTTTCGCACTTGTGTTGGTGCAGGAAACCACTTTTGCACTTGTATTAGTGTGGAAAAACCACTTTTCGCACTTGTGTTAGTGTTGAAAAACCACTTTTCGCACTTGTGTTAGTGTTGAAAAACCACTTTTCGCACTTGTGTTTGTGTTGAAAAACCACTTTTCGCACTTGTTTTGGTGCAGGAAACCACTTTTGCACTTGCATTAGTGTGGAAAAAACACTTTTTGCACTTGTGATAGTGTTGAAAAACCACCTTTTTGCACTTGTGTTAGTGTTGAAAAACCACTTTTCGCACTTGTGTTGGTGCAGGAAACCACTTTTGCACTTGCATTAGTGTGGTAAAACCACTTTTCGCACTTGTGTTAGTGTTGAAAAACCACTTTTCGCACTTGTCTTGGTGCAGGAAACCACTTTTACACTTGCATTAGTGTGGAAAAACACTTTTTGCACTTGTGATAGTGTTGAAAAACCACTTTTCGCACTTGTGTTAGTGTTGAAAAACCACTTTTCGCACTTGTGTTGGTGCAGGAAACCACTTTTGCACTTGTATTAGTGTGGAAAAAACCACTTTTCGCACTTGTGTTAGTTTTGAAAAACCACTTTTCGCACTTGTGTTAGTGTTGAAAAACCATTTTTCGCACTTGTGTTGGTGCAGGAAACCACTTTTGCACTTGCATTAGTGTGGAAAAAACCACTACTCGCACTTGTGTTAGTGTTGAAAAACCACTTTTTGCACTTGTGTTAGTGTTGAAAAACTACTTTTCGCACTTGTGTTGATGCAGGAAACCACTTTTGCACTTGTATTAGTGTGGAAAAAACACTTTTTGCACTTGTGATAGTGTTGAAAAACAACTTTTCGCACTTGTGTTAGTGTTGAAAAACCACTTTTCGCACTTGTGTTAGTGTTGAAAAACCACTTTTCGCACTTGTGTTGGTGCAGGAAACCACTTTTGCACTTGTAGTAGTGTGGAAAATACACTTTTCGCACTTGTGTTAGTGTTGAAAAACCACTTTTCGCACTTGTGTTGGTGCAGTAAACCACTTTTGCACTTGTATTAGTGTGGAAAAACCACTTTTCGCACTTGTTTTAGTGTTGAAAAACCACTTTTCGCACTTGTGTTAGTGTTGAAAAACCACTTTTCGCACTTGTGTTGGTGCAGGAAACCACTCTTGCACTTGTATTAGTGTGGAAAAAACACTTTTTGCACTTGTGATAGTGTTGAAAAACCACTTTTCGCACTTGTGTTAGTTTTGAAAAACCACTTTTCGCACTTGTGTTGGTGCAGGAAACCACTTTTGCACTTGTATTAGTGTGGAAAAACCACTTTTCGCACTTGTGTTAGTGTTGAAAAACAACTTTTCGCACTTGTGTTAGTGTTGAAAAACCACTTTTCGCACTTGTGTTAGTGTTGAAAAACCACTTTTCGCACTTGTGTTGGTGCAGGAAACCACTTTTGCACTTGTAGTAGTGTGGAAAATACACTTTTCGCACTTGTGTTAGTGTTGAAAAACCACTTTTCGCACTTGTGTTGGTGCAGTCAACCACTTTTGCACTTGTATTAGTGTGGAAAAACCACTTTTCGCACTTGTTTTAGTGTTGAAAAACCACTTTTCGCACTTGTGTTAGTGTTGAAAAACCACTTTTCGCACATGTGTTGGTGCAGGAAACCACTTTTGCACTTGTATTAGTGTGGAAAAAACACTTTTTGCACTTGTGGTAGTGTTGAAAAACCACTTTTCGCACTTGTGTTAGTGTTTGAAAACCACTTTTCGCACTTGTGTTGGTGCAGGAAACCACTTTTGCACTTGCATTAGTGTGGAAAAACCACTTTTCTCACTTGTGTTAGTGTTGAAAAACCACTTTTCGCACTTGTCTTGGTGCAGGAAACCACTTTTGCACTTGTATTAGTGTGGAAAAAACACTTTTTGCACTTGTGATAGTGTTGAAAAACCACTTTTCGCACTTGTGTTAGTGTTGAAAAACCACTTTTCGCACTTGTGTTGGTGCAGGAAACCACTTTTGCACTTGTATTAGTGTGGAAAAACCACTTTTCGCACTTGTGTTAGTGTTGAAAAACCACTTTTCGCACTTGTGTTAGTGTTGAAAAACCATTTTTCGCACTTGTGTTGGTGCAGGAAACCACGTTTGCACTTGCATTAGTGTGGAAAAACCACTTCTCGCACTTGTGTTAGTGTTGAAAAACCACTTTTCGCACTTGTGTTAGTGTTGAAAAACCACTTTTCGCACTTGTGTTGATGCAGGAAACCACTTTTGCACTTGTATTAGTGTGGAAAAAACACTTTTTGCACTTGTGATAGTGTTGAAAAACCACATTTCGCACTTGTGTTAGTGTTGAAAAACCACTTTTCACACTTGTGTTGGTGCAGGAAACCACTTTTGCACTTGTATTAGTGTGGAAAAACCACTTTTCGCACTTGTGTTAGTGTTGAAAAACCACTTTTCGCACTTGTGTTAGTGTTGAAAAACCACTTTTCGCACTTGTGTTGGTGCAGGAAACCACTTTTGCACTTGTATTAGAGTGGAAAAAACACTTTTTGCACTTGTGATAGTGTTGAAAAACCACTTTTCGCACTTGTGTTAGTGTTGAAAAACCACTTTTCGCACTTGTGTTAGTGTTGAAAAACCACTTTTCTCACTTGTGTTGGTGCAGGAAACCACTTTTGCACTTGTATTAGTGTGGAAAAAACACTTTTTGCACTTGTGATAGTGTTGAAAAACCACTTTTCGCACTTGTGTTAGTTTTGAAAAACCACTTTTCGCACTTGTGTTGGTGCAGGAAACCACTTTTGCACTTGTATTAGTGTGGAAAAACCACTTTTCGCACTTGTGTTAGTGTTGAAAAACCACTTTTCGCACTTGTGTTAGTGTTGAAAAACCACTTTTCGCACTTGTGTTGGTGCAGTAAACCACTTTTGCACTTGTATTATTGTGGAAAAACCACTTTTCGCACTTGTTTTAGTGTTGAAAAACCACTTTTCGCACTTGTGTTAGTGTTGAAAAACCACTTTTCGCACTTGTGTTGGTGCAGGAAACCACTTTTGCACTTGTAGTAGTGTGGAAAATACACTTTTCGCACTTGTGTTAGTGTTGAAAAACACTTTTCGCACTTGTGTTGGTGCAGTAAACCACTTTTGCACTTGTATTAGTGTGGAAAAACCACTTTTCGCACTTGTGTTAGTGTTGAAAAACCACTTTTCGCACTTGTGTTGGTGCAGGAAACCACTTTTGCACTTGTAGTAGTGTGGAAAATACACTTTTCGCACTTGTGTTAGTGTTGAAAAACCACTTTTCGCACTTGTGTTGGTGCAGGAAACCACTTTTGCACTTGTATTAGTGTGGAAAAAACACTTTTTGCACTTGTGATAGTGTTGAAAAACCACTTTTCGCACTTGTGTTAGTTTTGAAAAACAACTTTTCGCACTTGTGTTGGTGCAGGAAACCACTTTTGCACTTGTATTAGTGTGGAAAAACCACTTTTCGCACTTGTGTTAGTGTTGAAAAACCACTTTTCGCACTTGTGTTAGTGTTGAAAAACCACTTTTCGCACTTGTGTTGGTGCAGGAAACCACTTTTGCACTTGTAGTAGTGTGGAAAATACACTTTTCGCACTTGTGTTAGTGTTGAAAAACCACTTTTCGCACTTGTGTTGGTGCAGTAAACCACTTTTGCACTTGTATTAGTGTGGAAAAACCACTTTTCGCACTTGTTTTAGTGTTGAAAAACCACTTTTTGCACTTGTGTTAGTGTTGAAAAACCACTTTTCGCACTTGTGTTGGTGCAGGAAACCACTTTTGCACTTGTATTAGTGTGGAAAAAACACTTTTTGCACTTGTGATAGTGTTGAAAAACCACTTTTCGCACTTGTGTTAGTGTTTGAAAACCACTTTTCGCACTTGTGTTGGTGCAGGAAACCACTTTTGCACTTGCATTAGAGTGGAAAAACCACTTTTCTCACTTGTGTTAGTGTTGAAAAACCACTTTTCGCACTTGTCTTGGTGCAGGAAACCACTTTTGCACTTGTATTAGTGTGGAAAAACCACTTTTCGCACTTGTGTTAGCGTTGAAAAACCACTTTTCGCACTTGTGTTAGTGTTGAAAAACCATTTTTGGCACTTGTGTTGGTGCAGGAAACCACTTTTGCACTTGCATTAGTGTGGAAAAAACCACTTCTCGCACTTGTGTTAGTGTTGAAAAACCACTTTTCGCACTTGTGTTAGTGTTGAAAAACCACTTTTCGCACTTGTGTTGATGCAGGAAACCACTTTTGCACTTGTATTAGTGTGGAAAAAACACTTTTTGCACTTGTGATAGTGTTGAAAAACCACATTTCGCACTTGTGTTAGTGTTGAAAAATCACTTTTCACACTTGTGTTGGTGCAGGAAACCACTTTTGCACTTGTATTAGTGTGGAAAAACCACTTTTCGCACTTGTGTTAGTGTTGAAAAACCACTTTTCGCACTTGTGTTGGTGCAGGAAACCACTTTTGCACTTGTATTAGAGTGGAAAAAACACTTTTTGCACTTGTGATAGTGTTGAAAAACCACTTTTCGCACTTGTGTTAGTGTTGAAAAACCACTTTTCGCACTTGTGTTAGTGTTCAAAAACCACTTTTCTCACTTGTGTTGGTGCAGGAAACCACTTTTGCACTTGTATTAGTGTGGAAAAAACACTTTTTGCACTTGTGATAGTGTTGAAAAACCACTTTTCGCACTTGTGTTAGTTTTGAAAAACCACTTTTCGCACTTGTGTTGGTGCAGGAAACCACTTTTGCACTTGTATTAGTGTGGAAAAACCACTTTTCGCACTTGTGTTAGTGTTGAAAAACCACTTTTCGCACTTGTGTTAGTGTTGAAAAACCACTTTTCGCACTTGTGTTAGTGTTGAAAAACCACTTTTCGCACTTGTGTTGGTGCAGGAAACCACTTTTGCACTTGTAGTAGTGTGGAAAATACACTTTTCGCACTTGTGTTAGTGTTGAAAAACCACTTTTCGCACTTGTGTTGGTGCAGTAAAGCACTTTTGCACTTGTATTATTGTGGAAAAACCACTTTTCGCACTTGTGTTAGTGTTGAAAAACCACTTTTCGCACATGTGTTAGTGTTGAAAAACCACTTTTCGCACTTGTGTTGGTGCAGGAAACCACTTTTGCACTTGTATTAGTGTGGGAAAAACACTTTTTGCACTTGTGATAGTGTTGAAAAACCACTTTTCGCACTTGTGTTAGTGTTGAAAAACCACTTTTCGCACTTGTGTTGGTGCAGGAAACCACTTTTGCACTTGTATTAGTGTGGAAAAAACACTTTTTGCACTTGTGATAGTGTTGAAAAACCACTTTTCGCACTTGTGTTAGTGTTGAAAAACCACTTTTCGCACTTGTGTTGGTGCAGGAAACCACTTTTGCACTTGTATTAGAGTGGAAAAAACCACTTTTCGCACTTGTGTTAGTGTTGAAAAACCACTTTTCGCACTTGTGATAGTGTTGAAAAACCACTTTTCGCACTTGTGTTGGTGCAGGAAACCACTTTTGCACTTGTATTAGTGTGGAAAAAACACTTTTTGCACTTGTGATAGTGTTGAAAAACCACTTTTCGCGCTTGTGTTAGTGTTGAAAAACCACTTTTCGCACTTGTGTTGGTGCAGGAAACCACTTTTGCACTTGTATTAGTGTGGAAAAACCACTTTTCGCACTTGTGTTAGTGTTGAAAAAACACTTTACGCACTTGTGTTAGTGTTGAAAAACCACTTTTCGCACTTGTGTTGGTGCAGGAAACCACTTTTGCACTTGTATTAGTGTCGAAAAAACACTTTTCGCACTTGTGTTAGTGTGAAAAACCACTTTGCGCACTTGTGTTAGTGTTGAAAAACCACTTTTCACACTTGTGTTGGTGCAGGAAACCACTTTTGCACTTGTATTAGTGTGGTAAAAACACTTTTTGCACTTGTGATAGTGTTGAAAAACCACTTTTCGCACTTGTGTTAGTGTTGTAAAACCACTTTTCGCACTTGTGTTAGTGTTGAAAAACCACCTTTCGCACTCTGTTAGCGTGGAAAAACCACTTTTCGCACTTGTGTTGGTGCAGGAAACCACTTTTGCACTTGTATTAGTGTGGAAAAACCACTTTTCGCACTTGTGTTAGTGTTGAAAACCCACTTTTCGCACTGGTGTTGGTGCCGGAAACCACTTTTGCACTTGTATTAGTGTGGAAAAAACACTTTTTGCACTTGTGATAGTGTTGAAAAACCACTTTTCGCACTTGTGCTAGTGTTGAAAAACCACTTTTCGCACTTGTGTTGGTGCAGGAAACCACTTTTGCACTTGTATTAGTGTGGAAAAAACACTTTTTGCACTTGTGATAGTGTTGAAAAACCACTTTTCGCACTTGTGCTAGTGTTGAAAAACCACTTTTCGCACTTGTGTTGGTGCAGGAAACCACTTTTGCACCTGTATTAGTGTTGAAAAACCACTTTCGCACTTGTGTTAGTGTTGAAAAACCACTTTTCGCACTTGTGTTGGTGCAGGAAACCACTTTTGCACTTGTATTAGTGTGGAAAAAACACTTTTTGCACGTGTGATAGTGTTGAAAAACCACTTTTCGCACTTGTGTTAGTGTTGAAAAACCACTTTTCGCACTTGTGTTGGTGCAGGAAACCACTTTTGCACTTGTATTAGTGTGGAAAAACCACTTTTCGCGCTTGTATTAGTGTTGAAAAACCACTTTTCGCACTTGTGTTAGTGTTGAAAAACCACTTTTCGCACTTGTGTTGGTGCAGGAAACCACTTTTGCACTTGTATTCGTGTGGAAAAAACACTTTTCGCACTTGTGTTAGTGTTGAAAAACCACTTTTCGCACTTGTGTTAGTGTTGAAAAACCACTTTTCGCACTTGTGTTAGTGTTGAAAAACCACTTTTCGCACTTGTGTTGGTGCAGGAAACCACTTTTGCACTTGTATTAGTGTGGAAAAACCACTTTTCGCACTTGTGTTAGTGTTGAAAAACCACTTTTCGCACTTGTGTTAGTGTTGAAAAACCACTTTTCGCACTTGTGTTTGTGTTGAAAAACCACTTTTCGCACTTGTTTTGGTGCAGGAAACCACTTTTGCACTTGCATTAGTGTGGAAAAAACACTTTTTGCACTTGTGATAGTGTTGAAAAACCACCTTTTTGCACTTGTGTTAGTGTTGAAAAACCACTTTTCGCACTTGTGTTGGTGCAGGAAACCACTTTTGCACTTGCATTAGTGTGGTAAAACCACTTTTCGCACTTGTGTTAGTGTTGAAAAACCACTTTTCGCACTTGTCTTGGTGCAGGAAACCACTTTTACACTTGCATTAGTGTGGAAAAAACACTTTTTGCACTTGTGATAGTGTTGAAAAACCACTTTTCGCACTTGTGTTAGTGTTGAAAAACCACTTTTCGCACTTGTGTTGGTGCAGGAAACCACTTTTGCACTTGTATTAGTGTGGAAAAACCACTTTTCGCACTTGTGTTAGTGTTGAAAAACCACTTTTCGCACTTGTGTTAGTGTTGAAAAACCATTTTTCGCACTTGTGTTGGTGCAGGAAACCACTTTTGCACTTGCATTAGTGTGGAAAAAACCACTTCTCGCACTTGTGTTAGTGTTGAAAAACCACTTTTCGCACTTGTGTTAGTGTTGAAAAACCACTTTTCGCACTTGTGTTGGTGCAGGAAACCACTTTTGCACTTGTATTAGTGTGGAAAAACCACTTTTCGCACTTGTGTTAGTGTTGAAAAACCACTTTTCGCACTTGTGTTAGTGTTGAAAAACCATTTTTCGCACTTGTGTTGGTGCAGGAAACCACTTTTGCACTTGCATTAGTGTGGAAAAAACCACTTCTCGCACTTGTGTTAGTGTTGAAAAACCACTTTTTGCACTTGTGTTAGTGTTGAAAAACCACTTTTCGCACTTGTGTTGATGCAGGAAACCACTTTTGCACTTGTGATAGTGTTGAAAAACAACTTTTCGCACTTGTGTTAGTGTTGAAAAACCACTTTTCGCACTTGTGTTAGTGTTGAAAAACCACTTTTCGCACTTGTGTTAGTGTTGAAAAACCACTTTTCTCACTTGTGTTGGTGCAGGAAACCACTTTTGCACTTGCATTAGTGTGGAAAAAACACTTTTTGCACTTGTGATAGTGTTGAAAAACCACTTTTCGCACTTGTGTTAGTTTTGAAAAACCACTTTTCGCACTTGTGTTGGTGCAGGAAACCACTTTTGCACTTGTATTAGTGTGGAAAAACCACTTTTCGCACTTGTGTTAGTGTTGAAAAACCACTTTTCGCACTTGTGTTAGTGTTGAAAAACCACTTTTCGCACTTGTGTTGGTGCAGTAAACCACTTTTGCACTTGTATTATTGTGGAAAAACCACTTTTCGCACTTGTTTTAGTGTTGAAAAACCACTTTTCGCACTTGTGTTAGTGTTGAAAAACCACTTTTCGCACTTGTGTTGGTGCAGGAAACCACTTTTGCACTTGTAGTAGTGTGGAAAATACACTTTTCACACTTGTGTTAGTGTTGAAAAACACTTTTCGCACTTGTGTTGGTGCAGTAAACCACTTTTGCACTTGTATTAGTGTGGAAAAACCACTTTTCGCACTTGTGTTAGTGTTGAAAAACCACTTTTCGCACTTGTGTTGGTGCAGGAAACCACTTTTGCACTTGTAGTAGTGTGGAAAATACACTTTTCGCACTTGTGTTAGTGTTGAAAAACCACTTTTCGCACTTGTGTTGGTGCAGGAAACCACTTTTGCACTTGTATTAGTGTGGAAAAAACACTTTTTGCACTTGTGATAGTGTTGAAAAACCACTTTTCGCACTTGTGTTAGTTTTGAAAAACAACTTTTCGCACTTGTGTTGGTGCAGGAAACCACTTTTGCACTTGTATTAGTGTGGAAAAACCACTTTTCGCACTTGTGTTAGTGTTGAAAAACCACTTTTCGCACTTGTGTTAGTGTTGAAAAACCACTTTTCGCACTTGTGTTGGTGCAGGAAACCACTTTTGCACTTGTAGTAGTGTGGAAAATACACTTTTCGCACTTGTGTTAGTGTTGAAAAACCACTTTTCGCACTTGTGTTGGTGCAGTAAACCACTTTTGCACTTGTATTAGTGTGGAAAAACCACTTTTCGCACTTGTTTTAGTGTTGAAAAACCACTTTTTGCACTTGTGTTAGTGTTGAAAAACCACTTTTCGCACTTGTGTTGGTGCAGGAAACCACTTTTGCACTTGTATTAGTGTGGAAAAAACACTTTTTGCACTTGTGATAGTGTTGAAAAACCACTTTTCGCACTTGTGTTAGTGTTTGAAAACCACTTTTCGCACTTGTGTTGGTGCAGGAAACCACTTTTGCACTTGCATTAGTGTGGAAAAACCACTTTTCTCACTTGTGTTAGTGTTGAAAAACCACTTTTCGCACTTGTCTTGGTGCAGGAAACCACTTTTGCACTTGTATTAGTGTGGAAAAACCACTTTTCGCACTTGTGTTAGCGTTGAAAAACCACTTTTCGCACTTGTGTTAGTGTTGAAAAACCATTTTTGGCACTTGTGTTGGTGCAGGAAACCACTTTTGCACTTGCATTAGTGTGGAAAAAACCACTTCTCGCACTTGTGTTAGTGTTGAAAAACCACTTTTCGCACTTGTGTTAGTGTTGAAAAACCACTTTTCGCACTTGTGTTGATGCAGGAAACCACTTTTGCACTTGTATTAGTGTGGAAAAAACACTTTTTGCACTTGTGATAGTGTTGAAAAACCACATTTCGCACTTGTGTTAGTGTTGAAAAATCACTTTTCACACTTGTGTTGGTGCAGGAAACCACTTTTGCACTTGTATTAGTGTGGAAAAACCACTTTTCGCACTTGTGTTAGTGTTGAAAAACCACTTTTCGCACTTGTGTTGGTGCAGGAAACCACTTTTGCACTTGTATTAGAGTGGAAAAAACACTTTTTGCACTTGTGATAGTGTTGAAAAACCACTTTTCGCACTTGTGTTAGTGTTGAAAAACCACTTTTCGCACTTGTGTTAGTGTTCAAAAACCACTTTTCTCACTTGTGTTGGTGCAGGAAACCACTTTTGCACTTGTATTAGTGTGGAAAAAACACTTTTTGCACTTGTGATAGTGTTGAAAAACCACTTTTCGCACTTGTGTTAGTTTTGAAAAACCACTTTTCGCACTTGTGTTGGTGCAGGAAACCACTTTTGCACTTGTATTAGTGTGGAAAAACCACTTTTCGCACTTGTGTTAGTGTTGAAAAACCACTTTTCGCACTTGTGTTAGTGTTGAAAAACCACTTTTCGCACTTGTGTTAGTGTTGAAAAACCACTTTTCGCACTTGTGTTGGTGCAGGAAACCACTTTTGCACTTGTAGTAGTGTGGAAAATACACTTTTCGCACTTGTGTTAGTGTTGAAAAACCACTTTTCGCACTTGTGTTGGTGCAGTAAAGCACTTTTGCACTTGTATTATTGTGGAAAAACCACTTTTCGCACTTGTGTTAGTGTTGAAAAACCACTTTTCGCACATGTGTTAGTGTTGAAAAACCACTTTTCGCACTTGTGTTGGTGCAGGAAACCACTTTTGCACTTGTATTAGTGTGGGAAAAACACTTTTTGCACTTGTGATAGTGTTGAAAAACCACTTTTCGCACTTGTGTTAGTGTTGAAAAACCACTTTTCGCACTTGTGTTGGTGCAGGAAACCACTTTTGCACTTGTATTAGTGTGGAAAAAACACTTTTTGCACTTGTGATAGTGTTGAAAAACCACTTTTCGCACTTGTGTTAGTGTTGAAAAACCACTTTTCGCACTTGTGTTGGTGCAGGAAACCACTTTTGCACTTGTATTAGAGTGGCAAAAACCACTTTTCGCACTTGTGTTAGTGTTGAAAAACCACTTTTCGCACTTGTGATAGTGTTGAAAAACCACTTTTCGCACTTGTGTTGGTGCAGGAAACCACTTTTGCACTTGTATTAGTGTGGAAAAAACACTTTTTGCACTTGTGATAGTGTTGAAAAACCACTTTTCGCGCTTGTGTTAGTGTTGAAAAACCACTTTTCGCACTTGTGTTGGTGCAGGAAACCACTTTTGCACTTGTATTAGTGTGGAAAAACCACTTTTCGCACTTGTGTTAGTGTTGAAAAAACACTTTACGCACTTGTGTTAGTGTTGAAAAACCACTTTTCGCACTTGTGTTGGTGCAGGAAACCACTTTTGCACTTGTATTAGTGTCGAAAAAACACTTTTCGCACTTGTGTTAGTGTGAAAAACCACTTTGCGCACTTGTGTTAGTGTTGAAAAACCACTTTTCACACTTGTGTTGGTGCAGGAAACCACTTTTGCACTTGTATTAGTGTGGTAAAAACACTTTTTGCACTTGTGATAGTGTTGAAAAACCACTTTTCGCACTTGTGTTAGTGTTGTAAAACCACTTTTCGCACTTGTGTTAGTGTTGAAAAACCACCTTTCGCACTCTGTTAGCGTGGAAAAACCACTTTTCGCACTTGTGTTGGTGCAGGAAACCACTTTTGCACTTGTATTAGTGTGGAAAAACCACTTTTCGCACTTGTGTTAGTGTTGAAAACCCACTTTTCGCACTGGTGTTGGTGCCGGAAACCACTTTTGCACTTGTATTAGTGTGGAAAAAACACTTTTTGCACTTGTGATAGTGTTGAAAAACCACTTTTCGCACTTGTGCTAGTGTTGAAAAACCACTTTTCGCACTTGTGTTGGTGCAGGAAACCACTTTTGCACTTGTATTAGTGTGGAAAAAACACTTTTTGCACTTGTGATAGTGTTGAAAAACCACTTTTCGCACTTGTGCTAGTGTTGAAAAACCACTTTTCGCACTTGTGTTGGTGCAGGAAACCACTTTTGCACCTGTATTAGTGTTGAAAAACCACTTTCGCACTTGTGTTAGTGTTGAAAAACCACTTTTCGCACTTGTGTTGGTGCAGGAAACCACTTTTGCACTTGTATTAGTGTGGAAAAAACACTTTTTGCACGTGTGATAGTGTTGAAAAACCACTTTTCGCACTTGTGTTAGTGTTGAAAAACCACTTTTCGCACTTGTGTTGGTGCAGGAAACCACTTTTGCACTTGTATTAGTGTGGAAAAACCACTTTTCGCGCTTGTATTAGTGTTGAAAAACCACTTTTCGCACTTGTGTTAGTGTTGAAAAACCACTTTTCGCACTTGTGTTGGTGCAGGAAACCACTTTTGCACTTGTATTCGTGTGGAAAAAACACTTTTCGCACTTGTGTTAGTGTTGAAAAACCACTTTTCGCACTTGTGTTAGTGTTGAAAACCCACTTTTCGCACTTGTGTTAGTGTTGAAAAACCACTTTTCGCACTTGTGTTGGTGCAGGAAACCACTTTTGCACTTGTATTAGTGTGGAAAAACCACTTTTCGCACTTGTGTTAGTGTTGAAAAACCACTTTTCGCACTTGTGTTAGTGTTGAAAAACCACTTTTCGCACTTGTGTTTGTGTTGAAAAACCACTTTTCGCACTTGTTTTGGTGCAGGAAACCACTTTTGCACTTGCATTAGTGTGGAAAAAACACTTTTTGCACTTGTGATAGTGTTGAAAAACCACCTTTTTGCACTTGTGTTAGTGTTGAAAAACCACTTTTCGCACTTGTGTTGGTGCAGGAAACCACTTTTGCACTTGCATTAGTGTGGTAAAACCACTTTTCGCACTTGTGTTAGTGTTGAAAAACCACTTTTCGCACTTGTCTTGGTGCAGGAAACCACTTTTACACTTGCATTAGTGTGGAAAAAACACTTTTTGCACTTGTGATAGTGTTGAAAAACCACTTTTCGCACTTGTGTTAGTGTTGAAAAACCACTTTTCGCACTTGTGTTGGTGCAGGAAACCACTTTTGCACTTGTATTAGTGTGGAAAAACCACTTTTCGCACTTGTGTTAGTGTTGAAAAACCACTTTTCGCACTTGTGTTAGTGTTGAAAAACCATTTTTCGCACTTGTGTTGGTGCAGGAAACCACTTTTGCACTTGCATTAGTGTGGAAAAAACCACTTCTCGCACTTGTGTTAGTGTTGAAAAACCACTTTTCGCACTTGTGTTAGTGTTGAAAAACCACTTTTCGCACTTGTGTTGGTGCAGGAAACCACTTTTGCACTTGTATTAGTGTGGAAAAACCACTTTTCGCACTTGTGTTAGTGTTGAAAAACCACTTTTCGCACTTGTGTTAGTGTTGAAAAACCATTTTTCGCACTTGTGTTGGTGCAGGAAACCACTTTTGCACTTGCATTAGTGTGGAAAAAACCACTTCTCGCACTTGTGTTAGTGTTGAAAAACCACTTTTTGCACTTGTGTTAGTGTTGAAAAACCACTTTTCGCACTTGTGTTGATGCAGGAAACCACTTTTGCACTTGTGATAGTGTTGAAAAACAACTTTTCGCACTTGTGTTAGTGTTGAAAAACCACTTTTCGCACTTGTGTTAGTGTTGAAAAACCACTTTTCGCACTTGTGTTGGTGCAGGAAACCACTTTTGCACTTGTAGTAGTGTGGAAAATACACTTTTCGCACTTGTGTTAGTGTTGAAAAACCACTTTTCGCACTTGTGTTGGTGCAGTAAACCACTTTTGCACTTGTATTAGTGTGGAAAAACCACTTTTCGCACTTGTTTTAGTGTTGAAAAACCACTTTTCGCACTTGTGTTAGTGTTGAAAAACCACTTTTCGCACTTGTGTTGGTGCAGGAAACCACTCTTGCACTTGTATTAGTGTGGAAAAAACACTTTTTGCACTTGTGATAGTGTTGAAAAACCACTTTTCGCACTTGTGTTAGTTTTGAAAAACCACTTTTCGCACTTGTGTTGGTGCAGGAAACCACTTTTGCACTTGTATTAGTGTGGAAAAACCACTTTTCGCACTTGTGTTAGTGTTGAAAAACAACTTTTCGCACTTGTGTTAGTGTTGAAAAACCACTTTTCGCACTTGTGTTAGTGTTGAAAAACCACTTTTCGAACTTGTGTTGGTGCAGGAAACCACTTTTGCACTTGTAGTAGTGTGGAAAATACACTTTTCGCACTTGTGTTAGTGTTGAAAAACCACTTTTCGCACTTGTGTTGGTGCAGTAAACCACTTTTGCACTTGTATTAGTGTGGAAAAACCACTTTTCGCACTTGTTTTAGTGTTGAAAAACCACTTTTCGCACTTGTGTTAGTGTTGAAAAACCACTTTTCGCACTTGTGTTGGTGCAGGAAACCACTTTTGCACTTGTATTAGTGTGGAAAAAACACTTTTTGCACTTGTGGTAGTGTTGAAAAACCACTTTTCGCACTTGTGTTAGTGTTTGAAAACCACTTTTCGCACTTGTGTTGGTGCAGGAAACCACTTTTGCACTTGCATTAGTGTGGAAAAACCACTTTTCTCACTTGTGTTAGTGTTGAAAAACCACTTTTCGCACTTGTCTTGGTGCAGGAAACCACTTTTGCACTTGTATTAGTGTGGAAAAAACACTTTTTGCACTTGTGATAGTGTTGAAAAACCACTTTTCGCACTTGTGTTAGTGTTGAAAAACCACTTTTCGCACTTGTGTTGGTGCAGGAAACCACTTTTGCACTTGTATTAGTGTGGAAAAACCACTTTTCGCACTTGTGTTAGTGTTGAAAAACCACTTTTCGCACTTGTATTAGTGTTGAAAAACCATTTTTCGCACTTGTGTTGGTGCAGGAAACCACGTTTGCACTTGCATTAGTGTGGAAAAACCACTTCTCGCACTTGTGTTAGTGTTGAAAAACCACTTTTCGCACTTGTGTTAGTGTTGAAAAACCACTTTTCGCACTTGTGTTGATGCAGGAAACCACTTTTGCACTTGTATTAGTGTGGAAAAAACACTTTTTGCACTTGTGATAGTGTTGAAAAACCACATTTCGCACTTGTGTTAGTGTTGAAAAACCACTTTTCACACTTGTGTTGGTGCAGGAAACCACTTTTGCACTTGTATTAGTGTGGAAAAACCACTTTTCGCACTTGTGTTAGTGTTGAAAAACCACTTTTCGCACTTGTGTTAGTGTTGAAAAACCACTTTTCGCACTTGTGTTGGTGCAGGAAACCACTTTTGCACTTGTATTAGAGTGGAAAAAACACTTTTTGCACTTGTGATAGTGTTGAAAAACCACTTTTCGCACTTGTGTTAGTGTTGAAAAACCACTTTTCGCACTTGTGTTGGTGCAGGAAACCACTTTTGCACTTGTATTAGTGTGGAAAAAACACTTTTTGCACTTGTGATAGTGTTGAAAAACCACTTTTCGCACTTGTGTTAGTGTTGAAAAACCACTTTTCGCACTTGTGTTGGTGCAGGAAACCACTTTTGCACTTGTATTAGTGTGGAAAAAACACTTTTTGCACTTGTGATAGTGTTGAAAAACCACTTTTCGCACTTGTGTTAGTTTTGAAAAACCACTTTTCGCACTTGTGTTGGTGCAGGAAACCACTTTTGCACTTGTATTAGTGTGGAGAAACCACTTTTCGCACTTGTGTTAGTGTTGAAAAACCACTTTTCGCACTTGTGTTAGTGTTGAAAAACCACTTTTCGCACTTGTGTTGGTGCAGTAAACCACTTTTGCACTTGTATTAGTGTGGAAAATCCACTTTTCGCACTTGTTTTAGTGTTGAAAAACCACTTTTCGCACTTGTGTTAGTGTTGAAAAACCACTTTTCGCACTTGTGTTGGTGCAGGAAACCACTTTTGCACTTGTAGTAGTGTGGAAAATACACTTTTCGCACTTGTGTTAGTGTTGAAAAACCACTTTTCGCACTTGTGTTGGTGCAGTAAACCACTTTTGCACTTGTATTAGTGTGGAAAAACCACTTTTCGCACTTGTTTTAGTGTTGAAAAACCACTTTTCGCACTTGTGTTAGTGTTGAAAAACCACTTTTCGCACTTGTGTTGGTGCAGGAAACCACTTTTGCACTTGTATTAGTGTGGAAAAAACACTTTTTGCACTTGTGATAGTGTTGAAAAACCACTTTTCGCACTTGTGTTAGTGTTTGAAAACCACTTTTCGCACTTGTGTTGGTGCAGGAAACCACTTTTGCACTTGCATTAGTGTGGAAAAACCACTTTTCTCACTTGTGTTAGTGTTGAAAAACCACTTTTCACACTTGTCTTGGTGCAGGAAACCACTTTTGCACTTGTATTAGTGTGGAAAAAACACTTTTTGCACTTGTGATAGTGTTGAAAAACCACTTTTCGCACTTGTGTTAGTGTTGAAAAACCACTTTTCGCACTTGTGTTGGTGCAGGAAACCACTTTTGCACTTGTATTAGTGTGGAAAAACCACTTTTCGCACTTGTGTTAGTGTTGAAAAACCACTTTTCGCACTTGTGTTAGTGTTGAAAAACCATTTTTCGCACTTGTGTTGGTGCAGGAAACCACTTTTGCACTTGCATTAGTGTGGAAAAAACCACTTCTCGCACTTGTGTTAGTGTTGAAAAACCACTTTTCGCACTTGTGTTAGTGTTGAAAAACCACTTTTCGCACTTGTGTTGATGCAGGAAACCACTTTTGCACTTGTATTAGTGTGGAAAAAACACTTTTTGCACTTGTGATAGTGTTGAAAAACCACATTTCGCACTTGTGTTAGTGTTGAAAAACCACTTTTCACACTTGTGTTGGTGCAGGAAACCACTTTTGCACTTGTATTAGTGTGGAAAAACCACTTTTCGCACTTGTGTTAGTGTTGAAAAACCACTTTTCACACTTGTGTTGGTGCAGGAAACCACTTTTGCACTTCTATTAGAGTGGAAAAAACACTTTTTGCACTTGTGATAGTGTTGAAAAACCACTTTTCGCACTTGTGTTAGTGTTGAAAAACCACTTTTCGCACTTGTGTTAGTGTTCAAAAACCACTTTTCTCACTTGTGTTGGTGCAGGAAACCACTTTTGCACTTGTATTAGTGTGGAAAAAACACTTTTTGCACTTGTGATAGTGTTGAAAAACCACTTTTCGCACTTGTGTTAGTTTTGAAAAACCACTTTTCGCACTTGTGTTGGTGCAGGAAACCACTTTTGCACTTGTATTAGTGTGGAAAAACCACTTTTCGCACTTGTGTTAGTGTTGAAAAACCACTTTTCGCACTTGTGTTAGTGTTGAAAAACCACTTTTCGCACTTGTGTTAGTGTTGAAAAACCACTTTTCGCACTTGTGTTGGTGCAGGAAACCACTTTTGCACTTGTAGTAGTGTGGAAAATACACTTTTCGCACTTGTGTTAGTGTTGAAAAACCACTTTTCGCACTTGTGTTAGTGTTGAAAAACCACTTTTCGCACTTGTGTTGGTGCAGTAAACCACTTTTGCACTTGTATTAGTGTGGAAAAACCACTTTTCGCACTTGTTTTAGTGTTGAAAAACCACTTTTCGCACTTGTGTTAGTGTTGAAAAACCACTTTTCGCACTTGTGTTAGTGTTGAAAAACCACTTTTCGCACTTGTGTTAGTGTTGAAAAACCACTTTTCGCACTTGTGTTGATGCAGGAAACCACTTTTGCACTTGTATTAGTGTGGAAAAAACACTTTTTGCACTTGTGATAGTGTTGAAAAACCACATTTCGCACTTGTGTTAGTGTTGAAAAACCACTTTTCACACTTGTGTTGGTGCAGGAAACCACTTTTGCACTTGTATTAGTGTGGAAAAACCACTTTTCGCACTTGTGTTAGTGTTGAAAAACCACTTTTCACACTTGTGTTGGTGCAGGAAACCACTTTTGCACTTCTATTAGAGTGGAAAAAACACTTTTTGCACTTGTGATAGTGTTGAAAAACCACTTTTCGCACTTGTGTTAGTGTTGAAAAACCACTTTTCGCACTTGTGTTAGTGTTCAAAAACCACTTTTCTCACTTGTGTTGGTGCAGGAAACCACTTTTGCACTTGTATTAGTGTGGAAAAAACACTTTTTGCACTTGTGATAGTGTTGAAAAACCACTTTTCGCACTTGTGTTAGTTTTGAAAAACCACTTTTCGCACTTGTGTTGGTGCAGGAAACCACTTTTGCACTTGTATTAGTGTGGAAAAACCACTTTTCGCACTTGTGTTAGTGTTGAAAAACCACTTTTCGCACTTGTGTTAGTGTTGAAAAACCACTTTTCGCACTTGTGTTAGTGTTGAAAAACCACTTTTCGCACTTGTGTTGGTGCAGGAAACCACTTTTGCACTTGTAGTAGTGTGGAAAATACACTTTTCGCACTTGTGTTAGTGTTGAAAAACCACTTTTCGCACTTGTGTTAGTGTTGAAAAACCACTTTTCGCACTTGTGTTGGTGCAGTAAACCACTTTTGCACTTGTATTAGTGTGGAAAAACCACTTTTCGCACTTGTTTTAGTGTTGAAAAACCACTTTTCGCACTTGTGTTAGTGTTGAAAAACCACTTTTCGCACTTGTGTTGGTGCAGGAAACCACTTTTGCACTTGTAGTAGTGTGGAAAATACACTTTTCGCACTTGTGTTAGTGTTGAAAAACCACTTTTCGCACTTGTGTTGGTGCAGGAAACCACTTTTGCACTTGTATTAGTGTGGAAAAAACACTTTTTGCACTTGTGATAGTGTTGAAAAACCACTTTTCGCACTTGTGTTAGTGTTGAAAAACCACTTTTCGCACTTGTGTTGGTGCAGGAAACCACTTTTGCACTTGTATTAGAGTGGGAAAAACCACTTTTCGCACTTGTGTTAGTGTTGAAAAACCACTTTTCGCACTTGTGTTGATGCAGGAAACCACTTTTGCACTTGTATTAGTGTGGAAAAAACACTTTTTGCACTTGTGATAGTGTTGAAAAACCACATTTCGCACTTGTGTTAGTGTTGAAAAACCACTTTTCACACTTGTGTTGGTGCAGGAAAACCACTTTTCGCACTTGTGTTGGTGCAGGAAACCACTTTTGCACTTGTATTAGTGTGGAAAAAACACTTTTTGCACTTGTGATAGTGTTGAAAAACCACTTTTCGCGCTTGTGTTAGTGTTGAAAAACCACTTTTCGCACTTGTGTTGGTGCAGGAAACCACTTTTGCACTTGTATTAGTGTGGAAAAACCACTTTTCGCACTTGTGTTAGTGTTGAAAAAACACTTTACGCACTTGTGTTAGTGTTGAAAAACCACTTTTCGCACTTGTGTTGGTGCAGGAAACCACTTTTGCACTTGTATTAGTGTCGAAAAAACACTTTTCGCACTTGTGTTAGTGTGAAAAACCACTTTGCGCACTTGTGTTAGTGTTGAAAAACCACTTTTCGCACTTGTGTTGGTGCAGGAAACCACTTTTGCACTTGTATTAGTGTGGAAAAAACACTTTTTGCACTTGTGATAGTGTTGAAAAACCACTTTTCGCACTTGTGTTAGTGTTGTAAAACCACTTTTCGCACTTGTGTTAGTGTTGAAAAACCACCTTTCGCACTCTGTTAGCGTGGAAAAACCACTTTTCGCACTTGTGTTGGTGCAGGAAACCACTTTTGCACTTGTATTAGTGTGGAAAAACCACTTTTCGCACTTGTGTTAGTGTTGAAAACCCACTTTTCACACTTGTGTTGGTGCCGGAAACCACTTTTGCACTTGTATTAGTGTGGAAAAAACACTTTTTGCACTTGTGATAGTGTTGAAAAACCACTTTTCGCACTTGTGCTAGTGTTGAAAAACCACTTTTCGCACTTGTGTTGGTGCAGGAAACCACTTTTGCACTTGTATTAGTGTGGAAAAAACACTTTTTGCACTTGTGATAGTGTTGAAAAACCACTTTTCGCACTTGTGCTGGTGTTGAAAAACCACTTTTCGCACTTGTGTTGGTGCAGGAAACCACTTTTGCACCTGTATTAGTGTTGAAAAACCACTTTCGCACTTGTGTTAGTGTTGAAAAACCACTTTTCGCACTTGTGTTGGTGCAGGAAACCACTTTTGCACTTGTATTAGTGTGGAAAAAACACTTTTTGCACGTGTGATAGTGTTGAAAAACCACTTTTCGCACTTGTGTTAGTGTTGAAAAACCACTTTTCGCACTTGTGTTGGTGCAAGAAACCACTTTTGCACTTGTATTAGTGTGGAAAAACCACTTTTCGCGCTTGTATTAGTGTTGAAAAACCACTTTTCGCACTTGTGTTAGTGTTGAAAAACCACTTTTCGCACTTGTGTTGGTGCAGGAAACCACTTTTGCACTTGTATTAGTGTGGAAAAACCACTTTTCGCACTTGTGTTAGTGTTGAAAAACCACTTTTCGCACTTGTGTTAGTGTTGAAAAACCACTTTTCGCACTTGTGTTAGTGTTGAAAAACCACTTTTCGCACTTGTGTTGGTGCAGGAAACCACTTTTGCACTTGTATTAGTGTGGAAAAACCACTTTTCGCACTTGTGTTAGTGTTGAAAAACCACTTTTCGCACATGTGTTAGTGTTGAAAAACCACTTTTCGCACTTGTGTTGGTGCAGGAAACCACTTTTGCACTTGTATTAGTGTGGGAAAAACACTTTTTGCACTTGTGATAGTGTTGAAAAACCACTTTTCACACTTGTGTTAGTGTTGAAAAACCACTTTTCGCACTTGTGTTAGTTTTGAAAAACCACTTTTCGCACTTGTGTTGGTGCAGGAAACCACTTTTGCACTTGTATTAGTGTGGAAAAACCACTTTTCGCACTTGTGATAGTGTTGAAAAACCACTTTTCGCACTTGTGTTAGTGTTGGAAAACCACTTTTCGCACTTGTGTTGGTGCAGGAAACCACTTTTGCACTTGTATTAGAGTGGAAAAAACCACTTTTCGCACTTGTGTTAGTGTTGAAAAACCACTTTTCGCACTTGTGATAGTGTTGAAAAACCACTTTTCGCACTTGTGTTGGTGCAGGAAACCACTTTTGCACTTGTATTAGTGTGGAAAAAACACTTTTTGCACTTGTGATAGTGTTGAAAAACCACTTTTCGCGCTTGTGTTAGTGTTGAAAAACCACTTTTCGCACTTGTGTTGGTGCAGGAAACCACTTTTGCACTTGTATTAGTGTGGAAAAACCACTTTTCGCACTTGTGTTAGTGTTGAAAAAACACTTTACGCACTTGTGTTAGTGTTGAAAAACCACTTTTCGCACTTGTGTTGGTGCAGGAAACCACTTTTGCACTTGTATTAGTGTCGAAAAAACACTTTTCGCACTTGTGTTAGTGTGAAAAAACCACTTTGCGCACTTGTGTTAGTGTTGAAAAACCACTTTTCGCACTTGTGTTGGTGCAGGAAACCACTTTTGCACTTGTATTAGTGTGGTAAAAACACTTTTTGCACTTGTGATAGTGTTGAAAAACCACTTTTCGCACTTGTGTTAGTGTTGTAAAACCACTTTTCGCACTTGTGTTAGTGTTGAAAAACCACCTTTCACACTCTGTTAGCGTGGAAAAACCACTTTTCGCACTTGTGTTGGTGCAGGAAACCACTTTTGCACTTGTATTAGTGTGGAAAAACCACTTTTCGCACTTGTGTTAGTGTTGAAAACCCACTTTTCGCACTGGTGTTGGTGCCGGAAACCACTTTTGCACTTGTATTAGTGTGGAAAAAACACTTTTTGCACTTGTGATAGTGTTGAAAAACCACTTTTCGCACTTGTGCTAGTGTTGAAAAACCACTTTTCGCACTTGTGTTGGTGCAGGAAACCACTTTTGCACTTGTATTAGTGTGGAAAAAACACTTTTTGCACTTGTGATAGTGTTGAAAAACCACTTTTCGCACTTGTGCTAGTGTTGAAAAACCACTTTTCGCACTTGTGTTGGTGCAGGAAACCACTTTTGCACCTGTATTAGTGTTGAAAAACCACTTTCGCACTTGTGTTAGTGTTGAAAAACCACTTTTCGCACTTGTGTTGGTGCAGGAAACCACTTTTGCACTTGTATTAGTGTGGAAAAAACACTTTTTGCACGTGTGATAGTGTTGAAAAACCACTTTTCGCACTTGTGTTAGTGTTGAAAAACCACTTTTCGCACTTGTGTTGGTGCAGGAAACCACTTTTGCACTTGTATTAGTGTGGAAAAACCACTTTTCGCGCTTGTATTAGTGTTGAAAAACCACTTTTCGCACTTGTGTTAGTGTTGAAAAACCACTTTTCGCACTTGTGTTGGTGCAGGAAACCACTTTTGCACTTGTATTCGTGTGGAAAAAACACTTTTCGCACTTGTGTTAGTGTTGAAAAACCACTTTTCGCACTTGTGTTAGTGTTGAAAAACCACTTTTCGCACTTGTGTTAGTGTTGAAAAACCACTTTTCGCACTTGTGTTGGTGCAGGAAACCACTTTTGCACTTGTATTAGTGTGGAAAAACCACTTTTCGCACTTGTGTTAGTGTTGAAAAACCACTTTTCGCACTTGTGTTAGTGTTGAAAAACCACTTTTCGCACTTGTGTTAGTGTTGAAAAACCACTTTTCGCACTTGTGTTGGTGCAGTAAACCACTTTTGCACTTGTATTAGTGTGGAAAAACCACTTTTCGCACTTGTTTTAGTGTTGAAAAACCACTTTTCGCACTTGTGTTAGTGTTGAAAAACCACTTTTCGCACTTGTGTTGGTGCAGGAAACCACTTTTGCACTTGTAGTAGTGTGGAAAATACACTTTTCGCACTTGTGTTAGTGTTGAAAAACCACTTTTCGCACTTGTGTTGGTGCAGGAAACCACTTTTGCACTTGTATTAGTGTGGAAAAAACACTTTTTGCACTTGTGATAGTGTTGAAAAACCACTTTTCGCACTTGTGTTAGTGTTGAAAAACCACTTTTCGCACTTGTGTTGGTGCAGGAAACCACTTTTGCACTTGTATTAGAGTGGAAAAAACCACTTTTCGCACTTGTGTTAGTGTTGAAAAACCACTTTTCGCACTTGTGATAGTGTTGAAAAACCACTTTTCGCACTTGTGTTGGTGCAGGAAACCACTTTTGCACTTGTATTAGTGTGGAAAAAACACTTTTTGCACTTGTGTTAGTGTTGAAAAACCACTTTTCGCACTTGTGATAGTGTTGAAAAACCACTTTTCGCACTTGTGTTGGTGCAGGAAACCACTTTTGCACTTGTATTAGTGTGGAAAAAACACTTTTTGCACTTGTGATAGTGTTGAAAAACCACTTTTCGCGCTTGTGTTAGTGTTGAAAAACCACTTTTCGCACTTGTGTTGGTGCAGGAAACCACTTTTGCACTTGTATTAGTGTGGAAAAACCACTTTTCGCACTTGTGTTAGTGTTGAAAAAACACTTTACGCACTTGTGTTAGTGTTGAAAAACCACTTTTCGCACTTGTGTTGGTGCAGGAAACCACTTTTGCACTTGTATTAGTGTCGAAAAAACACTTTTCGCACTTGTGTTAGTGTGAAAAACCACTTTGCGCACTTGTGTTAGTGTTGAAAAACCACTTTTCGCACTTGTGTTGGTGCAGGAAACCACTTTTGCACTTGTATTAGTGTGGAAAAAACACTTTTTGCACTTGTGATAGTGTTGAAAAACCACTTTTCGCACTTGTGTTAGTGTTGTAAAACCACTTTTCGCACTTGTGTTAGTGTTGAAAAACCACCTTTCGCACTCTGTTAGCGTGGAAAAACCACTTTTCGCACTTGTGTTGGTGCAGGAAACCACTTTTGCACTTGTATTAGTGTGGAAAAACCACTTTTCGCACTTGTGTTAGTGTTGAAAACCCACTTTTCACACTTGTGTTGGTGCCGGAAACCACTTTTGCACTTGTATTAGTGTGGAAAAAACACTTTTTGCACTTGTGATAGTGTTGAAAAACCACTTTTCGCACTTGTGCTAGTGTTGAAAAACCACTTTTCGCACTTGTGTTGGTGCAGGAAACCACTTTTGCACTTGTATTAGTGTGGAAAAAACACTTTTTGCACTTGTGATAGTGTTGAAAAACCACTTTTCGCACTTGTGCTGGTGTTGAAAAACCACTTTTCGCACTTGTGTTGGTGCAGGAAACCACTTTTGCACCTGTATTAGTGTTGAAAAACCACTTTCGCACTTGTGTTAGTGTTGAAAAACCACTTTTCGCACTTGTGTTGGTGCAGGAAACCACTTTTGCACTTGTATTAGTGTGGAAAAAACACTTTTTGCACGTGTGATAGTGTTGAAAAACCACTTTTCGCACTTGTGTTAGTGTTGAAAAACCACTTTTCGCACTTGTGTTGGTGCAAGAAACCACTTTTGCACTTGTATTAGTGTGGAAAAACCACTTTTCGCGCTTGTATTAGTGTTGAAAAACCACTTTTCGCACTTGTGTTAGTGTTGAAAAACCACTTTTCGCACTTGTGTTGGTGCAGGAAACCACTTTTGCACTTGTATTAGTGTGGAAAAACCACTTTTCGCACTTGTGTTAGTGTTGAAAAACCACTTTTCGCACTTGTGTTAGTGTTGAAAAACCACTTTTCGCACTTGTGTTAGTGTTGAAAAACCACTTTTCGCACTTGTGTTGGTGCAGGAAACCACTTTTGCACTTGTATTAGTGTGGAAAAACCACTTTTCGCACTTGTGTTAGTGTTGAAAAACCACTTTTCGCACTTGTGTTAGTGTTGAAAAACCACTTTTCGCACTTGTGTTTGTGTTGAAAAACCACTTTTCGCACTTGTTTTGGTGCAGGAAACCACTTTTGCACTTGCATTAGTGTGGAAAAAACACTTTTTGCACTTGTGATAGTGTTGAAAAACCACCTTATTGCACTTGTGTTAGTGTTGAAAAACCACTTTTCGCACTTGTGTTGGTGCAGGAAACCACTTTTGCACTTGTATTATTGTGGAAAAACCACTTTTCGCACTTGTGTTAGTGTTGAAAAACCCACTTTTCGCACATGTGTTAGTGTTGAAAAACCACTTTTCGCACTTGTGTTGGTGCAGGAAACCACTTTTGCACTTGTATTAGTGTGGGAAAAACACTTTTTGCACTTGTGATAGTGTTGAAAAACCACTTTTCGCACTTGTGTTAGTGTTGAAAAACCACTTTTCGCACTTGTGTTAGTTTTGAAAAACCACTTTTCGCACTTGTGTTGGTGCAGGAAACCACTTTTGCACTTGTATTAGTGTGGAAAAACCACTTTTCGCACTTGTGATAGTGTTGAAAAACCCACTTTTCGCACTTGTGTTAGTGTTGAAAAACCACTTTTCGCACTTGTGTTGGTGCAGGAAACCACTTTTGCACTTGTATTAGAGTGGAAAAAACCACTTTTCGCACTTGTGTTAGTGTTGAAAAACCACTTTTCGCACTTGTGATAGTGTTGAAAAACCACTTTTCGCACTTGTGTTGGTGCAGGAAACCACTTTTGCACTTGTATTAGTGTGGAAAAAACACTTTTTGCACTTGTGATAGTGTTGAAAAACCACTTTTCGCGCTTGTGTTAGTGTTGAAAAACCACTTTTCGCACTTGTGTTGGTGCAGGAAACCACTTTTGCACTTGTATTAGTGTGGAAAAACCACTTTTCGCACTTGTGTTAGTGTTGAAAAAACACTTTACGCACTTGTGTTAGTGTTGAAAAACCACTTTTCGCACTTGTGTTGGTGCAGGAAACCACTTTTGCACTTGTATTAGTGTCGAAAAAACACTTTTCGCACTTGTGTTAGTGTGAAAAACCACTTTGCGCACTTGTGTTAGTGTTGAAAAACCACTTTTCGCACTTGTGTTGGTGCAGGAAACCACTTTTGCACTTGTATTAGTGTGGTAAAAACACTTTTTGCACTTGTGATAGTGTTGAAAAACCACTTTTCGCACTTGTGTTAGTGTTGTAAAACCACTTTTCGCACTTGTGTTAGTGTTGAAAAACCACCTTTCACACTCTGTTAGCGTGGAAAAACCACTTTTCGCACTTGTGTTGGTGCAGGAAACCACTTTTGCACTTGTACTAGTGTGGAAAAACCACTTTTCGCACTTGTGTTCAGTGTTGAAAACCCACTTTTCGCACTGGTGTTGGTGCCGGAAACCACTTTTGCACTTGTATTAGTGTGGAAAAAACACTTTTTGCACTTGTGATAGTGTTGAAAAACCACTTTTCGCACTTGTGCTAGTGTTGAAAAACCACTTTTCGCACTTGTGTTGGTGCAGGAAACCACTTTTGCACTTGTATTAGTGTGGAAAAAACACTTTTTGCACTTGTGATAGTGTTGAAAAACCACTTTTCGCACTTGTGCTAGTGTTGAAAAACCACTTTTCGCACTTGTGTTGGTGCAGGAAACCACTTTTGCACCTGTATTAGTGTTGAAAACCACTTTCGCACTTGTGTTAGTGTTGAAAAACCACTTTTCGCACTTGTGTTGGTGCAGGAAACCACTTTTGCACTTGTATTAGTGTGGAAAAAAACACTTTTTGCACGTGTGATAGTGTTGAAAAACCACTTTTCGCACTTGTGTTAGTGTTGAAAAACCACTTTTCGCACTTGTGTTGGTGCAGGAAACCACTTTTGCACTTGTATTAGTGTGGAAAAACCACTTTTCGCGCTTGTATTAGTGTTGAAAAACCACTTTTCGCACTTGTGTTAGTGTTGAAAAACCACTTTTCGCACTTGTGTTGGTGCAGGAAACCACTTTTGCACTTGTATTCGTGTGGAAAAAACACTTTTCGCACTTGTGTTAGTGTTGAAAAACCACTTTTCGCACTTGTGTTAGTGTTGAAAAACCACTTTTCGCACTTGTGTTAGTGTTGAAAAACCACTTTTCGCACTTGTGTTGGTGCAGGAAACCACTTTTGCACTTGTATTAGTGTGGAAAAACCACTTTTCGCACTTGTGTTAGTGTTGAAAAACCACTTTTCGCACTTGTGTTAGTGTTGAAAAACCACTTTTCGCACTTGTGTTTGTGTTGAAAAACCACTTTTCGCACTTGTTTTGGTGCAGGAAACCACTTTTGCACTTGCATTAGTGTGGAAACAACACTTTTTGCACTTGTGATAGTGTTGAAAAACCACCTTTTTGCACTTGTGTTAGTGTTGAAAAACCACTTTTCGCACTTGTGTTGGTGCAGGAAACCACTTTTGCACTTGCATTAGTGTGGTAAAACCACTTTTCGCACTTGTGTTAGTGTTGAAAAACCACTTTTCGCACTTGTCTTGGTGCAGGAAACCACTTTTACACTTGCATTAGTGTGGAAAAAACACTTTTTGCACTTGTGATAGTGTTGAAAAACCACTTTTCGCACTTGTGTTCAGTGTTGAAAAACCACTTTTCGCACTTGTGTTGGTGCAGGAAACCACTTTTGCACTTGTATTAGTGTGGAAAAACCACTTTTCGCACTTGTGTTAGTGTTGAAAAACCACTTTTCGCACTTGTGTTAGTGTTGAAAAACCATTTTTCGCACTTGTGTTGGTGCAGGAAACCACTTTTGCACTTGCATTAGTGTGGAAAAAACCACTTCTCGCACTTGTGTTAGTGTTGAAAAACCACTTTTCGCACTTGTGTTAGTGTTGAAAAACCACTTTTCGCACTTGTGTTGGTGCAGGAAACCACTTTTGCACTTGTATTAGTGTGGAAAAACCACTTTTCGCACTTGTGTTAGTGTTGAAAAACCACTTTTCGCACTTGTGTTAGTGTTGAAAAACCATTTTTCGCACTTGTGTTGGTGCAGGAAACCACTTTTGCACTTGCATTAGTGTGGAAAAAACCACTTCTCGCACTTGTGTTAGTGTTGAAAAACCACTTTTTGCACTTGTGTTAGTGTTGAAAAACCACTTTTCGCACTTGTGTTGATGCAGGAAACCACTTTTGCACTTGTGATAGTGTTGAAAAACAACTTTTCGCACTTGTGTTAGTGTTGAAAAACCACTTTTCGCACTTGTGTTAGTGTTGAAAAACCACTTTTCGCACTTGTGTTGGTGCAGGAAACCACTTTTGCACTTGTAGTAGTGTGGAAAATACACTTTTCGCACTTGTGTTAGTGTTGAAAAACCACTTTTCGCACTTGTGTTGGTGCAGTAAACCGCTTTTGCACTTGTATTAGTGTGGAAAAACCACTTTTCGCACTTGTTTTAGTGTTGAAAAACCACTTTTCGCACTTGTGTTAGTGTTGAAAAACCACTTTTCGCACTTGTGTTGGTGCAGGAAACCACTCTTGCACTTGTATTAGTGTGGAAAAAACACTTTTTGCACTTGTGATAGTGTTGAAAAACCACTTTTTGCACTTGTGTTAGTTTTGAAAAACCACTTTTCGCACTTGTGTTGGTGCAGGAAACCACTTTTGCACTTGTATTAGTGTGGAAAAACCACTTTTCGCACTTGTGTTAGTGTTGAAAAACAACTTTTCGCACTTGTGTTAGTGTTGAAAAACCACTTTTCACACTTGTGTTAGTGTTGAAAAACCACTTTTCGCACTTGTGTTGGTGCAGGAAACCACTTTTGCACTTGTAGTAGTGTGGAAAATACACTTTTCGCACTTGTGTTAGTGTTGAAAAACCACTTTTCGCACTTGTGTTGGTGCAGTAAACCACTTTTGCACTTGTATTAGTGTGGAAAAACCACTTTTCGCACTTGTTTTAGTGTTGAAAAACCACTTTTCGCACTTGTGTTAGTGTTGAAAAACCACTTTTCGCACTTGTGTTGGTGCAGGAAACCACTTTTGCACTTGTATTAGTGTGGAAAAAACACTTTTTGCACTTGTGGTAGTGTTGAAAAACCACTTTTCGCACTTGTGTTAGTGTTTGAAAACCACTTTTCGCACTTGTGTTGGTGCAGGAAACCACTTTTGCACTTGTATTAGTGTCGAAAAAACACTTTTCGCACTTGTGTTAGTGTGAAAAACCACTTTGCGCACTTGTGTTAGTGTTGAAAAACCACTTTTCGCACTTGTGTTGGTGCAGGAAACCACTTTTGCACTTGTATTAGTGTGGAAAAAACACTTTTTGCACTTGTGATAGTGTTGAAAAACCACTTTTCGCACTTGTGTTAGTGTTGTAAAACCACTTTTCGCACTTGTGTTAGTGTTGAAAAACCACCTTTCGCACTCTGTTAGCGTGGAAAAACCACTTTTCGCACTTGTGTTGGTGCAGGAAACCACTTTTGCACTTGTATTAGTGTGGAAAAACCACTTTTCGCACTTGTGTTAGTGTTGAAAACCCACTTTTCGCACTTGTGTTGGTGCCGGAAACCACTTTTGCACTTGTATTAGTGTGGAAAAAACACTTTTTGCACTTGTGATAGTGTTGAAAAACCACTTTTCGCACTTGTGCTAGTGTTGAAAAACCACTTTTCGCACTTGTGTTGGTGCAGGAAACCACTTTTGCACTTGTATTAGTGTGGAAAAAACACTTTTTGCACTTGTGATAGTGTTGAAAAACCACTTTTCGCACTTGTGTTAGTGTTGAAAAACCACTTTTCGCACTTGTGTTAGTGTTGAAAAACCACTTTTCGCACTTGTGTTTGTGTTGAAAAACCACTTTTCGCACTTGTTTTGGTGCAGGAAACCACTTTTGCACTTGCATTAGTGTGGAAAAAACACTTTTTGCACTTGTGATAGTGTTGAAAAACCACCTTTTTGCACTTGTGTTAGTGTTGAAAAACCACTTTTCGCACTTGTGTTGGTGCAGGAAACCACTTTTGCACTTGCATTAGTGTGGTAAAACCACTTTTCGCACTTGTGTTAGTGTTGAAAAACCACTTTTCGCACTTGTCTTGGTGCAGGAAACCACTTTTACACTTGCATTAGTGTGGAAAAAACACTTTTTGCACTTGTGATAGTGTTGAAAAACCACTTTTCGCACTTGTGTTAGTGTTGAAAAACCACTTTTCGCACTTGTGTTGGTGCAGGAAACCACTTTTGCACTTGTATTAGTGTGGAAAAACCACTTTTCGCACTTGTGTTAGTGTTGAAAAACCACTTTTCGCACTTGTGTTAGTGTTGAAAAACCATTTTTCGCACTTGTGTTGGTGCAGGAAACCACTTTTGCACTTGCATTAGTGTGGAAAAAACCACTTCTCGCACTTGTGTTAGTGTTGAAAAACCACTTTTCGCACTTGTGTTAGTGTTGAAAAACCACTTTTCACACTTGTGTTGGTGCAGGAAACCACTTTTGCACTTGTATTAGTGTGGAAAAACCACTTTTCGCACTTGTGTTAGTGTTGAAAAACCACTTTTCGCACTTGTGTTAGTGTTGAAAAACCATTTTTCGCACTTGTGTTGGTGCAGGAAACCACTTTTGCACTTGCATTAGTGTGGAAAAAACCACTTCTCGCACTTGTGTTAGTGTTGAAAAACCACTTTTTGCACTTGTGTTAGTGTTGAAAAACCACTTTTCGCACTTGTGTTGATGCAGGAAACCACTTTTGCACTTGTGATAGTGTTGAAAAACAACTTTTCGCACTTGTGTTAGTGTTGAAAAACCACTTTTCGCACTTGTGTTAGTGTTGAAAAACCACTTTTCGCACTTGTGTTGGTGCAGGAAACCACTTTTGCACTTGTAGTAGTGTGGAAAATACACTTTTCGCACTTGTGTTAGTGTTGAAAAACCACATTTCGCACTTGTGTTGGTGCAGTAAACCGCTTTTGCACTTGTATTAGTGTGGAAAAACCACTTTTCGCACTTGTTTTAGTGTTGAAAAACCACTTTTCGCACTTGTGTTAGTGTTGAAAAACCACTTTTCGCACTTGTGTTGGTGCAGGAAACCACTCTTGCACTTGTATTAGTGTGGAAAAAACACTTTTTGCACTTGTGATAGTGTTGAAAAACCACTTTTTGCACTTGTGTTAGTTTTGAAAAACCACTTTTCGCACTTGTGTTGGTGCAGGAAACCACTTTTGCACTTGTATTAGTGTGGAAAAACCACTTTTCGCACTTGTGTTAGTGTTGAAAAACAACTTTTCGCACTTGTGTTAGTGTTGAAAAACCACTTTTCACACTTGTGTTAGTGTTGAAAAACCACTTTTCGCACTTGTGTTGGTGCAGGAAACCACTTTTGCACTTGTAGTAGTGTGGAAAATACACTTTTCGCACTTGTGTTAGTGTTGAAAAACCACTTTTCGCACTTGTGTTGGTGCAGTAAACCACTTTTGCACTTGTATTAGTGTGGAAAAACCACTTTTCGCACTTGTTTTAGTGTTGAAAAACCACTTTTCGCACTTGTGTTAGTGTTGAAAAACCACTTTTCGCACTTGTGTTGGTGCAGGAAACCACTTTTGCACTTGTATTAGTGTGGAAAAAACACTTTTTGCACTTGTGGTAGTGTTGAAAAACCACTTTTCGCACTTGTGTTAGTGTTTGAAAACCACTTTTCGCACTTGTGTTGGTGCAGGAAACCACTTTTGCACTTGTATTAGTGTCGAAAAAACACTTTTCGCACTTGTGTTAGTGTGAAAAACCACTTTGCGCACTTGTGTTAGTGTTGAAAAACCACTTTTCGCACTTGTGTTGGTGCAGGAAACCACTTTTGCACTTGTATTAGTGTGGAAAAAACACTTTTTGCACTTGTGATAGTGTTGAAAAACCACTTTTCGCACTTGTGTTAGTGTTGTAAAACCACTTTTCGCACTTGTGTTAGTGTTGAAAAACCACCTTTCGCACTCTGTTAGCGTGGAAAAACCACTTTTCGCACTTGTGTTGGTGCAGGAAACCACTTTTGCACTTGTATTAGTGTGGAAAAACCACTTTTCGCACTTGTGTTAGTGTTGAAAACCCACTTTTCGCACTTGTGTTGGTGCCGGAAACCACTTTTGCACTTGTATTAGTGTGGAAAAAACACTTTTTGCACTTGTGATAGTGTTGAAAAACCACTTTTCGCACTTGTGCTAGTGTTGAAAAACCACTTTTCGCACTTGTGTTGGTGCAGGAAACCACTTTTGCACTTGTATTAGTGTGGAAAAAACACTTTTTGCACTTGTGATAGTGTTGAAAAACCACTTTTCGCACTTGTGCTGGTGTTGAAAAACCACTTTTCGCACTTGTGTTGGTGCAGGAAACCACTTTTGCACCTGTATTAGTGTTGAAAAACCACTTTCGCACTTGTGTTAGTGTTGAAAAACCACTTTTCGCACTTGTGTTGGTGCAGGAAACCACTTTTGCACTTGTATTAGTGTGGAAAAAACACTTTTTGCACTTGTGATAGTGTTGAAAAACCACTTTTCGCACTTGTGTTAGTGTTGAAAACCCACTTTTCGCACTTGTGTTGGTGCAGGAAACCACTTTTGCACTTGTATTAGTGTGGAAAAAACACTTTTTGCACTTGTGATAGTGTTGAAAAACCACTTTTCGCACTTGTGCTGGTGTTGAAAAACCACTTTTCGCACTTGTGTTGGTGCAGGAAACCACTTTTGCACCTGTATTAGTGTTGAAAAACCATTTTCGCACTTGTGTTAGTGTTGAAAAACCACTTTTCGCACTTGTGTTGGTGCAGGAAACCACTTTTGCACTTGTATTAGTGTGGAAAAAACACTTTTTGCACTTGTGATAGTGTTGAAAAACCACTTTTCGCACTTGTGTTAGTGTTGAAAAACCACTTTTCGCACTTGTGTTAGTGTTCAAAAACCACTTTTCTCACTTGTGTTGGTGCAGGAAACCACTTTTGCACTTGTATTAGTGTGGAAAAAACACTTTTTGCACTTGTGATAGTGTTGAAAAACCACTTTTCGCACTTGTGTTAGTTTTGAAAAACCACTTTTCGCACTTGTGTTGGTGCAGGAAACCACTTTTGCACTTGTATTAGTGTGGAAAAACCACTTTTCGCACTTGTGTTAGTGTTGAAAAACCACTTTTCGCACTTGTGTTAGTGTTGAAAAACCACTTTTCGCACTTGTGTTAGTGTTGAAAAACCACTTTTCGCACTTGTGTTGGTGCAGGAAACCACTTTTGCACTTGTAGTAGTGTGGAAAATACACTTTTCGCACTTGTGTTAGTGTTGAAAAACCACTTTTCGCACTTGTGTTAGTGTTGAAAAACCACTTTTCGCACTTGTGTTGGTGCAGTAAACCACTTTTGCACTTGTATTAGTGTGGAAAAACCACTTTTCGCACTTGTTTTAGTGTTGAAAAACCACTTTTCGCACTTGTGTTAGTGTTGAAAAACCACTTTTCGCACTTGTGTTGGTGCAGGAAACCACTTTTGCACTTGTAGTAGTGTGGAAAATACACTTTTCGCACTTGTGTTAGTGTTGAAAAACCACTTTTCGCACTTGTGTTGGTGCAGGAAACCACTTTTGCACTTGTATTAGTGTGGAAAAAACACTTTTTGCACTTGTGATAGTGTTGAAAAACCACTTTTCGCACTTGTGTTAGTGTTGAAAAACCACTTTTCGCACTTGTGTTGGTGCAGGAAACCACTTTTGCACTTGTATTAGAGTGGAAAAAACCACTTTTCGCACTTGTGTTAGTGTTGAAAAACCACTTTTCGCACTTGTGATAGTGTTGAAAAACCACTTTTCGCACTTGTGTTGGTGCAGGAAACCACTTTTGCACTTGTATTAGTGTGGAAAAAACACTTTTTGCACTTGTGTTAGTGTTGAAAAACCACTTTTCGCACTTGTGATAGTGTTGAAAAACCACTTTTCGCACTTGTGTTGGTGCAGGAAACCACTTTTGCACTTGTATTAGTGTGGAAAAAACACTTTTTGCACTTGTGATAGTGTTGAAAAACCACTTTTCGCGCTTGTGTTAGTGTTGAAAAACCACTTTTCGCACTTGTGTTGGTGCAGGAAACCACTTTTGCACTTGTATTAGTGTGGAAAAACCACTTTTCGCACTTGTGTTAGTGTTGAAAAAACACTTTACGCACTTGTGTTAGTGTTGAAAAACCACTTTTCGCACTTGTGTTGGTGCAGGAAACCACTTTTGCACTTGTATTAGTGTCGAAAAAACACTTTTCGCACTTGTGTTAGTGTGAAAAACCACTTTGCGCACTTGTGTTAGTGTTGAAAAACCACTTTTCGCACTTGTGTTGGTGCAGGAAACCACTTTTGCACTTGTATTAGTGTGGAAAAAACACTTTTTGCACTTGTGATAGTGTTGAAAAACCACTTTTCGCACTTGTGTTAGTGTTGTAAAACCACTTTTCGCACTTGTGTTAGTGTTGAAAAACCACCTTTCGCACTCTGTTAGCGTGGAAAAACCACTTTTCGCACTTGTGTTGGTGCAGGAAACCACTTTTGCACTTGTATTAGTGTGGAAAAACCACTTTTCGCACTTGTGTTAGTGTTGAAAACCCACTTTTCACACTTGTGTTGGTGCCGGAAACCACTTTTGCACTTGTATTAGTGTCGAAAAAACACTTTTCGCACTTGTGTTAGTGTGAAAAACCACTTTGCGCACTTGTGTTAGTGTTGAAAAACCACTTTTCGCACTTGTGTTGGTGCAGGAAACCACTTTTGCACTTGTATTAGTGTGGAAAAAACACTTTTTGCACTTGTGATAGTGTTGAAAAACCACTTTTCGCACTTGTGTTAGTGTTGTAAAACCACTTTTCGCACTTGTGTTAGTGTTGAAAAACCACCTTTCGCACTCTGTTAGCGTGGAAAAACCACTTTTCGCACTTGTGTTGGTGCAGGAAACCACTTTTGCACTTGCATTAGTGTGGAAAAACCACTTTTCTCACTTGTGTTAGTGTTGAAAAACCACTTTTCGCACTTGTCTTGGTGCAGGAAACCACTTTTGCACTTGTATTAGTGTGGAAAAAACACTTTTTGCACTTGTGATAGTGTTGAAAAACCACTTTTCGCACTTGTGTTAGTGTTGAAAAACCACTTTTCGCACTTGTGTTGGTGCAGGAAACCACTTTTGCACTTGTATTAGTGTGGAAAAACCACTTTTCGCACTTGTGTTAGTGTTGAAAAACCACTTTTCGCACTTGTATTAGTGTTGAAAAACCATTTTTCGCACTTGTGTTGGTGCAGGAAACCACGTTTGCACTTGCATTAGTGTGGAAAAACCACTTCTCGCACTTGTGTTAGTGTTGAAAAACCACTTTTCGCACTTGTGTTAGTGTTGAAAAACCACTTTTCGCACTTGTGTTGATGCAGGAAACCACTTTTGCACTTGTATTAGTGTGGAAAAAACACTTTTTGCACTTGTGATAGTGTTGAAAAACCACATTTCGCACTTGTGTTAGTGTTGAAAAACCACTTTTCACACTTGTGTTGGTGCAGGAAACCACTTTTGCACTTGTATTAGTGTGGAAAAACCACTTTTCGCACTTGTGTTAGTGTTGAAAAACCACTTTTCGCACTTGTGTTAGTGTTGAAAAACCACTTTTCGCACTTGTGTTGGTGCAGGAAACCACTTTTGCACTTGTATTAGAGTGGAAAAAACACTTTTTGCACTTGTGATAGTGTTGAAAAACCACTTTTCGCACTTGTGTTAGTGTTGAAAAACCACTTTTCGCACTTGTGTTGGTGCAGGAAACCACTTTTGCACTTGTATTAGTGTGGAAAAAACACTTTTTGCACTTGTGATAGTGTTGAAAAACCACTTTTCGCACTTGTGTTAGTGTTGAAAAACCACTTTTCGCACTTGTGTTGGTGCAGGAAACCACTTTTGCACTTGTATTAGTGTGGAAAAAACACTTTTTGCACTTGTGATAGTGTTGAAAAACCACTTTTCGCACTTGTGTTAGTTTTGAAAAACCACTTTTCGCACTTGTGTTGGTGCAGGAAACCACTTTTGCACTTGTATTAGTGTGGAGAAACCACTTTTCGCACTTGTGTTAGTGTTGAAAAACCACTTTTCGCACTTGTGTTAGTGTTGAAAAACCACTTTTCGCACTTGTGTTGGTGCAGTAAACCACTTTTGCACTTGTATTAGTGTGGAAAATCCACTTTTCGCACTTGTTTTAGTGTTGAAAAACCACTTTTCGCACTTGTGTTAGTGTTGAAAAACCACTTTTCGCACTTGTGTTGGTGCAGGAAACCACTTTTGCACTTGTAGTAGTGTGGAAAATACACTTTTCGCACTTGTGTTAGTGTTGAAAAACCACTTTTCGCACTTGTGTTGGTGCAGTAAACCACTTTTGCACTTGTATTAGTGTGGAAAAACCACTTTTCGCACTTGTTTTAGTGTTGAAAAACCACTTTTCGCACTTGTGTTAGTGTTGAAAAACCACTTTTCGCACTTGTGTTGGTGCAGGAAACCACTTTTGCACTTGTATTAGTGTGGAAAAAACACTTTTTGCACTTGTGATAGTGTTGAAAAACCACTTTTCGCACTTGTGTTAGTGTTTGAAAACCACTTTTCGCACTTGTGTTGGTGCAGGAAACCACTTTTGCACTTGCATTAGTGTGGAAAAACCACTTTTCTCACTTGTGTTAGTGTTGAAAAACCACTTTTCACACTTGTCTTGGTGCAGGAAACCACTTTTGCACTTGTATTAGTGTGGAAAAAACACTTTTTGCACTTGTGATAGTGTTGAAAAACCACTTTTCGCACTTGTGTTAGTGTTGAAAAACCACTTTTCGCACTTGTGTTGGTGCAGGAAACCACTTTTGCACTTGTATTAGTGTGGAAAAACCACTTTTCGCACTTGTGTTAGTGTTGAAAAACCACTTTTCGCACTTGTGTTAGTGTTGAAAAACCATTTTTCGCACTTGTGTTGGTGCAGGAAACCACTTTTGCACTTGCATTAGTGTGGAAAAAACCACTTCTCGCACTTGTGTTAGTGTTGAAAAACCACTTTTCGCACTTGTGTTAGTGTTGAAAAACCACTTTTCGCACTTGTGTTGATGCAGGAAACCACTTTTGCACTTGTATTAGTGTGGAAAAAACACTTTTTGCACTTGTGATAGTGTTGAAAAACCACATTTCGCACTTGTGTTAGTGTTGAAAAACCACTTTTCACACTTGTGTTGGTGCAGGAAACCACTTTTGCACTTGTATTAGTGTGGAAAAACCACTTTTCGCACTTGTGTTAGTGTTGAAAAACCACTTTTCACACTTGTGTTGGTGCAGGAAACCACTTTTGCACTTCTATTAGAGTGGAAAAAACACTTTTTGCACTTGTGATAGTGTTGAAAAACCACTTTTCGCACTTGTGTTAGTGTTGAAAAACCACTTTTCGCACTTGTGTTAGTGTTCAAAAACCACTTTTCTCACTTGTGTTGGTGCAGGAAACCACTTTTGCACTTGTATTAGTGTGGAAAAAACACTTTTTGCACTTGTGATAGTGTTGAAAAACCACTTTTCGCACTTGTGTTAGTTTTGAAAAACCACTTTTCGCACTTGTGTTGGTGCAGGAAACCACTTTTGCACTTGTATTGGTGTGGAAAAACCACTTTTCGCACTTGTGTTAGTGTTGAAAAACCACTTTTCGCACTTGTGTTAGTGTTGAAAAACCACTTTTCGCACTTGTGTTAGTGTTGAAAAACCACTTTTCGCACTTGTGTTGGTGCAGGAAACCACTTTTGCACTTGTAGTAGTGTGGAAAATACACTTTTCGCACTTGTGTTAGTGTTGAAAAACCACTTTTCGCACTTGTGTTAGTGTTGAAAAACCACTTTTCGCACTTGTGTTGGTGCAGTAAACCACTTTTGCACTTGTATTAGTGTGGAAAAACCACTTTTCGCACTTGTTTTAGTGTTGAAAAACCACTTTTCGCACTTGTGTTAGTGTTGAAAAACCACTTTTCGCACTTGTGTTGGTGCAGGAAACCACTTTTGCACTTGTAGTAGTGTGGAAAATACACTTTTCGCACTTGTGTTAGTGTTGAAAAACCACTTTTCGCACTTGTGTTGGTGCAGGAAACCACTTTTGCACTTGTATTAGTGTGGAAAAAACACTTTTTGCACTTGTGATAGTGTTGAAAAACCACTTTTCGCACTTGTGTTAGTGTTGAAAAACCACTTTTCGCACTTGTGTTGGTGCAGGAAACCACTTTTGCACTTGTATTAGAGTGGAAAAAACCACTTTTCGCACTTGTGTTAGTGTTGAAAAACCACTTTTCGCACTTGTGATAGTGTTGAAAAACCACTTTTCGCACTTGTGTTGGTGCAGGAAACCACTTTTGCACTTGTATTAGTGTGGAAAAAACACTTTTTGCACTTGTGTTAGTGTTGAAAAACCACTTTTCGCACTTGTGATAGTGTTGAAAAACCACTTTTCGCACTTGTGTTGGTGCAGGAAACCACTTTTGCACTTGTATTAGTGTGGAAAAAACACTTTTTGCACTTGTGATAGTGTTGAAAAACCACTTTTCGCGCTTGTGTTAGTGTTGAAAAACCACTTTTCGCACTTGTGTTGGTGCAGGAAACCACTTTTGCACTTGTATTAGTGTGGAAAAACCACTTTTCGCACTTGTGTTAGTGTTGAAAAAACACTTTACGCACTTGTGTTAGTGTTGAAAAACCACTTTTCGCACTTGTGTTGGTGCAGGAAACCACTTTTGCACTTGTATTAGTGTCGAAAAAACACTTTTCGCACTTGTGTTAGTGTGAAAAACCACTTTGCGCACTTGTGTTAGTGTTGAAAAACCACTTTTCGCACTTGTGTTGGTGCAGGAAACCACTTTTGCACTTGTATTAGTGTGGAAAAAACACTTTTTGCACTTGTGATAGTGTTGAAAAACCACTTTTCGCACTTGTGTTAGTGTTGTAAAACCACTTTTCGCACTTGTGTTAGTGTTGAAAAACCACCTTTCGCACTCTGTTAGCGTGGAAAAACCACTTTTCGCACTTGTGTTGGTGCAGGAAACCACTTTTGCACTTGTATTAGTGTGGAAAAACCACTTTTCGCACTTGTGTTAGTGTTGAAAACCCACTTTTCACACTTGTGTTGGTGCCGGAAACCACTTTTGCACTTGTATTAGTGTGGAAAAAACACTTTTTGCACTTGTGATAGTGTTGAAAAACCACTTTTCGCACTTGTGCTAGTGTTGAAAAACCACTTTTCGCACTTGTGTTGGTGCAGGAAACCACTTTTGCACTTGTATTAGTGTGGAAAAAACACTTTTTGCACTTGTGATAGTGTTGAAAAACCACTTTTCGCACTTGTGCTGGTGTTGAAAAACCACTTTTCGCACTTGTGTTGGTGCAGGAAACCACTTTTGCACCTGTATTAGTGTTGAAAAACCACTTTCGCACTTGTGTTAGTGTTGAAAAACCACTTTTCGCACTTGTGTTGGTGCAGGAAACCACTTTTGCACTTGTATTAGTGTGGAAAAAACACTTTTTGCACGTGTGATAGTGTTGAAAAACCACTTTTCGCACTTGTGTTAGTGTTGAAAAACCACTTTTCGCACTTGTGTTGGTGCAAGAAACCACTTTTGCACTTGTATTAGTGTGGAAAAACCACTTTTCGCGCTTGTATTAGTGTTGAAAAACCACTTTTCGCACTTGTGTTAGTGTTGAAAAACCACTTTTCGCACTTGTGTTGGTGCAGGAAACCACTTTTGCACTTGTATTAGTGTGGAAAAACCACTTTTCGCACTTGTGTTAGTGTTGAAAAACCACTTTTCGCACTTGTGTTAGTGTTGAAAAACCACTTTTCGCACTTGTGTTAGTGTTGAAAAACCACTTTTCGCACTTGTGTTGGTGCAGGAAACCACTTTTGCACTTGTATTAGTGTGGAAAAACCACTTTTCGCACTTGTGTTAGTGTTGAAAAACCACTTTTCGCACTTGTGTTAGTGTTGAAAAACCACTTTTCGCACTTGTGTTTGTGTTGAAAAACCACTTTTCGCACTTGTTTTGGTGCAGGAAACCACTTTTGCACTTGCATTAGTGTGGAAAAAACACTTTTTGCACTTGTGATAGTGTTGAAAAACCACCTTATTGCACTTGTGTTAGTGTTGAAAAACCACTTTTCGCACTTGTGTTGGTGCAGGAAACCACTTTTGCACTTGTATTATTGTGGAAAAACCACTTTTCGCACTTGTGTTAGTGTTGAAAAACCACTTTTCGCACATGTGTTAGTGTTGAAAAACCACTTTTCGCACTTGTGTTGGTGCAGGAAACCACTTTTGCACTTGTATTAGTGTGGGAAAAACACTTTTTGCACTTGTGATAGTGTTGAAAAACCACTTTTCGCACTTGTGTTAGTGTTGAAAAACCACTTTTCGCACTTGTGTTAGTTTTGAAAAACCACTTTTCGCACTTGTGTTGGTGCAGGAAACCACTTTTGCACTTGTATTAGTGTGGAAAAACCACTTTTCGCACTTGTGATAGTGTTGAAAAACCACTTTTCGCACTTGTGTTAGTGTTGAAAAACCACTTTTCGCACTTGTGTTGGTGCAGGAAACCACTTTTGCACTTGTATTAGAGTGGAAAAAACCACTTTTCGCACTTGTGTTAGTGTTGAAAAACCACTTTTCGCACTTGTGATAGTGTTGAAAAACCACTTTTCGCACTTGTGTTGGTGCAGGAAACCACTTTTGCACTTGTATTAGTGTGGAAAAAACACTTTTTGCACTTGTGATAGTGTTGAAAAACCACTTTTCGCGCTTGTGTTAGTGTTGAAAAACCACTTTTCGCACTTGTGTTGGTGCAGGAAACCACTTTTGCACTTGTATTAGTGTGGAAAAACCACTTTTCGCACTTGTGTTAGTGTTGAAAAAACACTTTACGCACTTGTGTTAGTGTTGAAAAACCACTTTTCGCACTTGTGTTGGTGCAGGAAACCACTTTTGCACTTGTATTAGTGTCGAAAAAACACTTTTCGCACTTGTGTTAGTGTGAAAAACCACTTTGCGCACTTGTGTTAGTGTTGAAAAACCACTTTTCGCACTTGTGTTGGTGCAGGAAACCACTTTTGCACTTGTATTAGTGTGGTAAAAACACTTTTTGCACTTGTGATAGTGTTGAAAAACCACTTTTCGCACTTGTGTTAGTGTTGTAAAACCACTTTTCGCACTTGTGTTAGTGTTGAAAAACCACCTTTCGCACTCTGTTAGCGTGGAAAAACCACTTTTCGCACTTGTGTTGGTGCAGGAAACCACTTTTGCACTTGTATTAGTGTGGAAAAACCACTTTTCGCACTTGTGTTAGTGTTGAAAACCCACTTTTCGCACTGGTGTTGGTGCCGGAAACCACTTTTGCACTTGTATTAGTGTGGAAAAAACACTTTTTGCACTTGTGATAGTGTTGAAAAACCACTTTTCGCACTTGTGCTAGTGTTGAAAAACCACTTTTCGCACTTGTGTTGGTGCAGGAAACCACTTTTGCACTTGTATTAGTGTGGAAAAAAACACTTTTTGCACTTGTGATAGTGTTGAAAAACCACTTTTCGCACTTGTGCTAGTGTTGAAAAACCACTTTTCGCACTTGTGTTGGTGCAGGAAACCACTTTTGCACCTGTATTAGTGTTGAAAAACCACTTTCGCACTTGTGTTAGTGTTGAAAAACCACTTTTCGCACTTGTGTTGGTGCAGGAAACCACTTTTGCACTTGTATTAGTGTGGAAAAAACACTTTTTGCACGTGTGATAGTGTTGAAAAACCACTTTTCGCACTTGTGTTAGTGTTGAAAAACCACTTTTCGCACTTGTGTTGGTGCAGGAAACCACTTTTGCACTTGTATTAGTGTGGAAAAACCACTTTTCGCGCTTGTATTAGTGTTGAAAAACCACTTTTCGCACTTGTGTTAGTGTTGAAAAACCACTTTTCGCACTTGTGTTGGTGCAGGAAACCACTTTTGCACTTGTATTCGTGTGGAAAAAACACTTTTCGCACTTGTGTTAGTGTTGAAAAACCACTTTTCGCACTTGTGTTAGTGTTGAAAAACCACTTTTCGCACTTGTGTTAGTGTTGAAAAACCACTTTTCGCACTTGTGTTGGTGCAGGAAACCACTTTTGCACTTGTATTAGTGTGGAAAAACCACTTTTCGCACTTGTGTTAGTGTTGAAAAACCACTTTTCGCACTTGTGTTAGTGTTGAAAAACCACTTTTCGCACTTGTGTTTGTGTTGAAAAACCACTTTTCGCACTTGTTTTGGTGCAGGAAACCACTTTTGCACTTGCATTAGTGTGGAAAAAACACTTTTTGCACTTGTGATAGTGTTGAAAAACCACCTTTTTGCACTTGTGTTAGTGTTGAAAAACCACTTTTCGCACTTGTGTTGGTGCAGGAAACCACTTTTGCACTTGCATTAGTGTGGTAAAACCACTTTTCGCACTTGTGTTAGTGTTGAAAAACCACTTTTCGCACTTGTCTTGGTGCAGGAAACCACTTTTACACTTGCATTAGTGTGGAAAAAACACTTTTTGCACTTGTGATAGTGTTGAAAAACCACTTTTCGCACTTGTGTTAGTGTTGAAAAACCACTTTTCGCACTTGTGTTGGTGCAGGAAACCACTTTTGCACTTGTATTAGTGTGGAAAAACCACTTTTCGCACTTGTGTTAGTGTTGAAAAACCACTTTTCGCACTTGTGTTAGTGTTGAAAAACCATTTTTCGCACTTGTGTTGGTGCAGGAAACCACTTTTGCACTTGCATTAGTGTGGAAAAAACCACTTCTCGCACTTGTGTTAGTGTTGAAAAACCACTTTTCGCACTTGTGTTAGTGTTGAAAAACCACTTTTCGCACTTGTGTTGGTGCAGGAAACCACTTTTGCACTTGTATTAGTGTGGAAAAACCACTTTTCGCACTTGTGTTAGTGTTGAAAAACCACTTTTCGCACTTGTGTTAGTGTTGAAAAACCATTTTTCGCACTTGTGTTGGTGCAGGAAACCACTTTTGCACTTGCATTAGTGTGGAAAAAACCACTTCTCGCACTTGTGTTAGTGTTGAAAAACCACTTTTTGCACTTGTGTTAGTGTTGAAAAACCACTTTTCGCACTTGTGTTGATGCAGGAAACCACTTTTGCACTTGTGATAGTGTTGAAAAACAACTTTTCGCACTTGTGTTAGTGTTGAAAAACCACTTTTCGCACTTGTGTTAGTGTTGAAAAACCACTTTTCGCACTTGTGTTGGTGCAGGAAACCACTTTTGCACTTGTAGTAGTGTGGAAAATACACTTTTCGCACTTGTGTTAGTGTTGAAAAACCACTTTTCGCACTTGTGTTGGTGCAGTAAACCGCTTTTGCACTTGTATTAGTGTGGAAAAACCACTTTTCGCACTTGTTTTAGTGTTGAAAAACCACTTTTCGCACTTGTGTTAGTGTTGAAAAACCACTTTTCGCACTTGTGTTGGTGCAGGAAACCACTCTTGCACTTGTATTAGTGTGGAAAAAACACTTTTTGCACTTGTGATAGTGTTGAAAAACCACTTTTTGCACTTGTGTTAGTTTTGAAAAACCACTTTTCGCACTTGTGTTGGTGCAGGAAACCACTTTTGCACTTGTATTAGTGTGGAAAAACCACTTTTCGCACTTGTGTTAGTGTTGAAAAACAACTTTTCGCACTTGTGTTAGTGTTGAAAAACCACTTTTCACACTTGTGTTAGTGTTGAAAAACCACTTTTCGCACTTGTGTTGGTGCAGGAAACCACTTTTGCACTTGTAGTAGTGTGGAAAATACACTTTTCGCACTTGTGTTAGTGTTGAAAAACCACTTTTCGCACTTGTGTTGGTGCAGTAAACCACTTTTGCACTTGTATTAGTGTGGAAAAACCACTTTTCGCACTTGTTTTAGTGTTGAAAAACCACTTTTCGCACTTGTGTTAGTGTTGAAAAACCACTTTTCGCACTTGTGTTGGTGCAGGAAACCACTTTTGCACTTGTATTAGTGTGGAAAAAACACTTTTTGCACTTGTGGTAGTGTTGAAAAACCACTTTTCGCACTTGTGTTAGTGTTTGAAAACCACTTTTCGCACTTGTGTTGGTGCAGGAAACCACTTTTGCACTTGTATTAGTGTCGAAAAAACACTTTTCGCACTTGTGTTAGTGTGAAAAACCACTTTGCGCACTTGTGTTAGTGTTGAAAAACCACTTTTCGCACTTGTGTTGGTGCAGGAAACCACTTTTGCACTTGTATTAGTGTGGAAAAAACACTTTTTGCACTTGTGATAGTGTTGAAAAACCACTTTTCGCACTTGTGTTAGTGTTGTAAAACCACTTTTCGCACTTGTGTTAGTGTTGAAAAACCACCTTTCGCACTCTGTTAGCGTGGAAAAACCACTTTTCGCACTTGTGTTGGTGCAGGAAACCACTTTTGCACTTGTATTAGTGTGGAAAAACCACTTTTCGCACTTGTGTTAGTGTTGAAAACCCACTTTTCGCACTTGTGTTGGTGCCGGAAACCACTTTTGCACTTGTATTAGTGTGGAAAAAACACTTTTTGCACTTGTGATAGTGTTGAAAAACCACTTTTCGCACTTGTGCTAGTGTTGAAAAACCACTTTTCGCACTTGTGTTGGTGCAGGAAACCACTTTTGCACTTGTATTAGTGTGGAAAAAACACTTTTTGCACTTGTGATAGTGTTGAAAAACCACTTTTCGCACTTGTGTTAGTGTTGAAAAACCACTTTTCGCACTTGTGTTAGTGTTGAAAAACCACTTTTCGCACTTGTGTTTGTGTTGAAAAACCACTTTTCGCACTTGTTTTGGTGCAGGAAACCACTTTTGCACTTGCATTAGTGTGGAAAAAACACTTTTTGCACTTGTGATAGTGTTGAAAAACCACCTTTTTGCACTTGTGTTAGTGTTGAAAAACCACTTTTCGCACTTGTGTTGGTGCAGGAAACCACTTTTGCACTTGCATTAGTGTGGTAAAACCACTTTTCGCACTTGTGTTAGTGTTGAAAAACCACTTTTCGCACTTGTCTTGGTGCAGGAAACCACTTTTACACTTGCATTAGTGTGGAAAAAACACTTTTTGCACTTGTGATAGTGTTGAAAAACCACTTTTCGCACTTGTGTTAGTGTTGAAAAACCACTTTTCGCACTTGTGTTGGTGCAGGAAACCACTTTTGCACTTGTATTAGTGTGGAAAAACCACTTTTCGCACTTGTGTTAGTGTTGAAAAACCACTTTTCGCACTTGTGTTAGTGTTGAAAAACCATTTTTCGCACTTGTGTTGGTGCAGGAAACCACTTTTGCACTTGCATTAGTGTGGAAAAAACCACTTCTCGCACTTGTGTTAGTGTTGAAAAACCACTTTTCGCACTTGTGTTAGTGTTGAAAAACCACTTTTCGCACTTGTGTTGGTGCAGGAAACCACTTTTGCACTTGTATTAGTGTGGAAAAACCACTTTTCGCACTTGTGTTAGTGTTGAAAAACCACTTTTCGCACTTGTGTTAGTGTTGAAAAACCATTTTTCGCACTTGTGTTGGTGCAGGAAACCACTTTTGCACTTGCATTAGTGTGGAAAAAACCACTTCTCGCACTTGTGTTAGTGTTGAAAAACCACTTTTTGCACTTGTGTTAGTGTTGAAAAACCACTTTTCGCACTTGTGTTGATGCAGGAAACCACTTTTGCACTTGTGATAGTGTTGAAAAACAACTTTTCGCACTTGTGTTAGTGTTGAAAAACCACTTTTCGCACTTGTGTTAGTGTTGAAAAACCACTTTTCGCACTTGTGTTGGTGCAGGAAACCACTTTTGCACTTGTAGTAGTGTGGAAAATACACTTTTCGCACTTGTGTTAGTGTTGAAAAACCACTTTTCGCACTTGTGTTGGTGCAGTAAACCGCTTTTGCACTTGTATTAGTGTGGAAAAACCACTTTTCGCACTTGTTTTAGTGTTGAAAAACCACTTTTCGCACTTGTGTTAGTGTTGAAAAACCACTTTTCGCACTTGTGTTGGTGCAGGAAACCACTCTTGCACTTGTATTAGTGTGGTAAAAACACTTTTTGCACTTGTGATAGTGTTGAAAAACCACTTTTCGCACTTGTGTTAGTGTTGTAAAACCACTTTTCGCACTTGTGTTAGTGTTGAAAAACCACCTTTCGCACTCTGTTAGCGTGGAAAAACCACTTTTCGCACTTGTGTTGGTGCAGGAAACCACTTTTGCACTTGTATTAGTGTGGAAAAACCACTTTTCGCACTTGTGTTAGTGTTGAAAACCCACTTTTCGCACTGGTGTTGGTGCCGGAAACCACTTTTGCACTTGTATTAGTGTGGAAAAAACACTTTTTGCACTTGTGATAGTGTTGAAAAACCACTTTTCGCACTTGTGCTAGTGTTGAAAAACCACTTTTCGCACTTGTGTTGGTGCAGGAAACCACTTTTGCACTTGTATTAGTGTGGAAAAAAAACACTTTTTGCACTTGTGATAGTGTTGAAAAACCACTTTTCGCACTTGTGCTAGTGTTGAAAAACCACTTTTCGCACTTGTGTTGGTGCAGGAAACCACTTTTGCACCTGTATTAGTGTTGAAAAACCACTTTCGCACTTGTGTTAGTGTTGAAAAACCACTTTTCGCACTTGTGTTGGTGCAGGAAACCACTTTTGCACTTGTATTAGTGTGGAAAAAACACTTTTTGCACGTGTGATAGTGTTGAAAAACCACTTTTCGCACTTGTGTTAGTGTTGAAAAACCACTTTTCGCACTTGTGTTGGTGCAGGAAACCACTTTTGCACTTGTATTAGTGTGGAAAAACCACTTTTCGCGCTTGTATTAGTGTTGAAAAACCACTTTTCGCACTTGTGTTAGTGTTGAAAAACCACTTTTCGCACTTGTGTTGGTGCAGGAAACCACTTTTGCACTTGTATTCGTGTGGAAAAAACACTTTTCGCACTTGTGTTAGTGTTGAAAAACCACTTTTCGCACTTGTGTTAGTGTTGAAAAACCACTTTTCGCACTTGTGTTAGTGTTGAAAAACCACTTTTCGCACTTGTGTTGGTGCAGGAAACCACTTTTGCACTTGTATTAGTGTGGAAAAACCACTTTTCGCACTTGTGTTAGTGTTGAAAAACCACTTTTCGCACTTGTGTTAGTGTTGAAAAACCACTTTTCGCACTTGTGTTTGTGTTGAAAAACCACTTTTCGCACTTGTTTTGGTGCAGGAAACCACTTTTGCACTTGCATTAGTGTGGAAAAAACACTTTTTGCACTTGTGATAGTGTTGAAAAACCACCTTTTTGCACTTGTGTTAGTGTTGAAAAACCACTTTTCGCACTTGTGTTGGTGCAGGAAACCACTTTTGCACTTGCATTAGTGTGGTAAAACCACTTTTCGCACTTGTGTTAGTGTTGAAAAACCACTTTTCGCACTTGTCTTGGTGCAGGAAACCACTTTTACACTTGCATTAGTGTGGAAAAAACACTTTTTGCACTTGTGATAGTGTTGAAAAACCACTTTTCGCACTTGTGTTAGTGTTGAAAAACCACTTTTCGCACTTGTGTTGGTGCAGGAAACCACTTTTGCACTTGTATTAGTGTGGAAAAACCACTTTTCGCACTTGTGTTAGTGTTGAAAAACCACTTTTCGCACTTGTGTTAGTGTTGAAAAACCATTTTTCGCACTTGTGTTGGTGCAGGAAACCACTTTTGCACTTGCATTAGTGTGGAAAAAACCACTTCTCGCACTTGTGTTAGTGTTGAAAAACCACTTTTCGCACTTGTGTTAGTGTTGAAAAACCACTTTTCGCACTTGTGTTGGTGCAGGAAACCACTTTTGCACTTGTATTAGTGTGGAAAAACCACTTTTCGCACTTGTGTTAGTGTTGAAAAACCACTTTTCGCACTTGTGTTAGTGTTGAAAAACCATTTTTCGCACTTGTGTTGGTGCAGGAAACCACTTTTGCACTTGCATTAGTGTGGAAAAAACCACTTCTCGCACTTGTGTTAGTGTTGAAAAACCACTTTTTGCACTTGTGTTAGTGTTGAAAAACCACTTTTCGCACTTGTGTTGATGCAGGAAACCACTTTTGCACTTGTGATAGTGTTGAAAAACAACTTTTCGCACTTGTGTTAGTGTTGAAAAACCACTTTTCGCACTTGTGTTAGTGTTGAAAAACCACTTTTCGCACTTGTGTTGGTGCAGGAAACCACTTTTGCACTTGTAGTAGTGTGGAAAATACACTTTTCGCACTTGTGTTAGTGTTGAAAAACCACTTTTCGCACTTGTGTTGGTGCAGTAAACCGCTTTTGCACTTGTATTAGTGTGGAAAAACCACTTTTCGCACTTGTTTTAGTGTTGAAAAACCACTTTTCGCACTTGTGTTAGTGTTGAAAAACCACTTTTCGCACTTGTGTTGGTGCAGGAAACCACTCTTGCACTTGTATTAGTGTGGAAAAAACACTTTTTGCACTTGTGATAGTGTTGAAAAACCACTTTTTGCACTTGTGTTAGTTTTGAAAAACCACTTTTCGCACTTGTGTTGGTGCAGGAAACCACTTTTGCACTTGTATTAGTGTGGAAAAACCACTTTTCGCACTTGTGTTAGTGTTGAAAAACAACTTTTCGCACTTGTGTTAGTGTTGAAAAACCACTTTTCACACTTGTGTTAGTGTTGAAAAACCACTTTTCGCACTTGTGTTGGTGCAGGAAACCACTTTTGCACTTGTAGTAGTGTGGAAAATACACTTTTCGCACTTGTGTTAGTGTTGAAAAACCACTTTTCGCACTTGTGTTGGTGCAGTAAACCACTTTTGCACTTGTATTAGTGTGGAAAAACCACTTTTCGCACTTGTTTTAGTGTTGAAAAACCACTTTTCGCACTTGTGTTAGTGTTGAAAAACCACTTTTCGCACTTGTGTTGGTGCAGGAAACCACTTTTGCACTTGTATTAGTGTGGAAAAAACACTTTTTGCACTTGTGGTAGTGTTGAAAAACCACTTTTCGCACTTGTGTTAGTGTTTGAAAACCACTTTTCGCACTTGTGTTGGTGCAGGAAACCACTTTTGCACTTGTATTAGTGTCGAAAAAACACTTTTCGCACTTGTGTTAGTGTGAAAAACCACTTTGCGCACTTGTGTTAGTGTTGAAAAACCACTTTTCGCACTTGTGTTGGTGCAGGAAACCACTTTTGCACTTGTATTAGTGTGGAAAAAACACTTTTTGCACTTGTGATAGTGTTGAAAAACCACTTTTCGCACTTGTGTTAGTGTTGTAAAACCACTTTTCGCACTTGTGTTAGTGTTGAAAAACCACCTTTCGCACTCTGTTAGCGTGGAAAAACCACTTTTCGCACTTGTGTTGGTGCAGGAAACCACTTTTGCACTTGTATTAGTGTGGAAAAACCACTTTTCGCACTTGTGTTAGTGTTGAAAACCCACTTTTCGCACTTGTGTTGGTGCCGGAAACCACTTTTGCACTTGTATTAGTGTGGAAAAAACACTTTTTGCACTTGTGATAGTGTTGAAAAACCACTTTTCGCACTTGTGCTAGTGTTGAAAAACCACTTTTCGCACTTGTGTTGGTGCAGGAAACCACTTTTGCACTTGTATTAGTGTGGAAAAAACACTTTTTGCACTTGTGATAGTGTTGAAAAACCACTTTTCGCACTTGTGTTAGTGTTGAAAAACCACTTTTCGCACTTGTGTTAGTGTTGAAAAACCACTTTTCGCACTTGTGTTTGTGTTGAAAAACCACTTTTCGCACTTGTTTTGGTGCAGGAAACCACTTTTGCACTTGCATTAGTGTGGAAAAAACACTTTTTGCACTTGTGATAGTGTTGAAAAACCACCTTTTTGCACTTGTGTTAGTGTTGAAAAACCACTTTTCGCACTTGTGTTGGTGCAGGAAACCACTTTTGCACTTGCATTAGTGTGGTAAAACCACTTTTCGCACTTGTGTTAGTGTTGAAAAACCACTTTTCGCACTTGTCTTGGTGCAGGAAACCACTTTTACACTTGCATTAGTGTGGAAAAAACACTTTTTGCACTTGTGATAGTGTTGAAAAACCACTTTTCGCACTTGTGTTAGTGTTGAAAAACCACTTTTCGCACTTGTGTTGGTGCAGGAAACCACTTTTGCACTTGTATTAGTGTGGAAAAACCACTTTTCGCACTTGTGTTAGTGTTGAAAAACCACTTTTCGCACTTGTGTTAGTGTTGAAAAACCATTTTTCGCACTTGTGTTGGTGCAGGAAACCACTTTTGCACTTGCATTAGTGTGGAAAAAACCACTTCTCGCACTTGTGTTAGTGTTGAAAAACCACTTTTCGCACTTGTGTTAGTGTTGAAAAACCACTTTTCGCACTTGTGTTGGTGCAGGAAACCACTTTTGCACTTGTATTAGTGTGGAAAAACCACTTTTCGCACTTGTGTTAGTGTTGAAAAACCACTTTTCGCACTTGTGTTAGTGTTGAAAAACCATTTTTCGCACTTGTGTTGGTGCAGGAAACCACTTTTGCACTTGCATTAGTGTGGAAAAAACCACTTCTCGCACTTGTGTTAGTGTTGAAAAACCACTTTTTGCACTTGTGTTAGTGTTGAAAAACCACTTTTCGCACTTGTGTTGATGCAGGAAACCACTTTTGCACTTGTGATAGTGTTGAAAAACAACTTTTCGCACTTGTGTTAGTGTTGAAAAACCACTTTTCGCACTTGTGTTAGTGTTGAAAAACCACTTTTCGCACTTGTGTTGGTGCAGGAAACCACTTTTGCACTTGTAGTAGTGTGGAAAATACACTTTTCGCACTTGTGTTAGTGTTGAAAAACCACTTTTCGCACTTGTGTTGGTGCAGTAAACCGCTTTTGCACTTGTATTAGTGTGGAAAAACCACTTTTCGCACTTGTTTTAGTGTTGAAAAACCACTTTTCGCACTTGTGTTAGTGTTGAAAAACCACTTTTCGCACTTGTGTTGGTGCAGGAAACCACTCTTGCACTTGTATTAGTGTGGAAAAAACACTTTTTGCACTTGTGATAGTGTTGAAAAACCACTTTTTGCACTTGTGTTAGTTTTGAAAAACCACTTTTCGCACTTGTGTTGGTGCAGGAAACCACTTTTGCACTTGTATTAGTGTGGAAAAACCACTTTTCGCACTTGTGTTAGTGTTGAAAAACAACTTTTCGCACTTGTGTTAGTGTTGAAAAACCACTTTTCACACTTGTGTTAGTGTTGAAAAACCACTTTTCGCACTTGTGTTGGTGCAGGAAACCACTTTTGCACTTGTAGTAGTGTGGAAAATACACTTTTCGCACTTGTGTTAGTGTTGAAAAACCACTTTTCGCACTTGTGTTGGTGCAGTAAACCACTTTTGCACTTGTATTAGTGTGGAAAAACCACTTTTCGCACTTGTTTTAGTGTTGAAAAACCACTTTTCGCACTTGTGTTAGTGTTGAAAAACCACTTTTCGCACTTGTGTTGGTGCAGGAAACCACTTTTGCACTTGTATTAGTGTGGAAAAAACACTTTTTGCACTTGTGGTAGTGTTGAAAAACCACTTTTCGCACTTGTGTTAGTGTTTGAAAACCACTTTTCGCACTTGTGTTGGTGCAGGAAACCACTTTTGCACTTGTATTAGTGTCGAAAAAACACTTTTCGCACTTGTGTTAGTGTGAAAAACCACTTTGCGCACTTGTGTTAGTGTTGAAAAACCACTTTTCGCACTTGTGTTGGTGCAGGAAACCACTTTTGCACTTGTATTAGTGTGGAAAAAACACTTTTTGCACTTGTGATAGTGTTGAAAAACCACTTTTCGCACTTGTGTTAGTGTTGTAAAACCACTTTTCGCACTTGTGTTAGTGTTGAAAAACCACCTTTCGCACTCTGTTAGCGTGGAAAAACCACTTTTCGCACTTGTGTTGGTGCAGGAAACCACTTTTGCACTTGTATTAGTGTGGAAAAACCACTTTTCGCACTTGTGTTAGTGTTGAAAACCCACTTTTCGCACTTGTGTTGGTGCCGGAAACCACTTTTGCACTTGTATTAGTGTGGAAAAAACACTTTTTGCACTTGTGATAGTGTTGAAAAACCACTTTTCGCACTTGTGCTAGTGTTGAAAAACCACTTTTCGCACTTGTGTTGGTGCAGGAAACCACTTTTGCACTTGTATTAGTGTGGAAAAAACACTTTTTGCACTTGTGATAGTGTTGAAAAACCACTTTTCGCACTTGTGCTGGTGTTGAAAAACCACTTTTCGCACTTGTGTTGGTGCAGGAAACCACTTTTGCACCTGTATTAGTGTTGAAAAACCACTTTCGCACTTGTGTTAGTGTTGAAAAACCACTTTTCGCACTTGTGTTGGTGCAGGAAACCACTTTTGCACTTGTATTAGTGTGGAAAAAACACTTTTTGCACTTGTGATAGTGTTGAAAAACCACTTTTCGCACTTGTGTTAGTGTTGAAAACCCACTTTTCGCACTTGTGTTGGTGCAGGAAACCACTTTTGCACTTGTATTAGTGTGGAAAAAACACTTTTTGCACTTGTGATAGTGTTGAAAAACCACTTTTCGCACTTGTGCTGGTGTTGAAAAACCACTTTTCGCACTTGTGTTGGTGCAGGAAACCACTTTTGCACCTGTATTAGTGTTGAAAAACCATTTTCGCACTTGTGTTAGTGTTGAAAAACCACTTTTCGCACTTGTGTTGGTGCAGGAAACCACTTTTGCACTTGTATTAGTGTGGAAAAAACACTTTTTGCACTTGTGATAGTGTTGAAAAACCACTTTTCGCACTTGTGTTAGTGTTGAAAAACCACTTTTCGCACTTGTGTTAGTGTTCAAAAACCACTTTTCTCACTTGTGTTGGTGCAGGAAACCACTTTTGCACTTGTATTAGTGTGGAAAAAACACTTTTTGCACTTGTGATAGTGTTGAAAAACCACTTTTCGCACTTGTGTTAGTTTTGAAAAACCACTTTTCGCACTTGTGTTGGTGCAGGAAACCACTTTTGCACTTGTATTAGTGTGGAAAAACCACTTTTCGCACTTGTGTTAGTGTTGAAAAACCACTTTTCGCACTTGTGTTAGTGTTGAAAAACCACTTTTCGCACTTGTGTTAGTGTTGAAAAACCACTTTTCGCACTTGTGTTGGTGCAGGAAACCACTTTTGCACTTGTAGTAGTGTGGAAAATACACTTTTCGCACTTGTGTTAGTGTTGAAAAACCACTTTTCGCACTTGTGTTAGTGTTGAAAAACCACTTTTCGCACTTGTGTTGGTGCAGTAAACCACTTTTGCACTTGTATTAGTGTGGAAAAACCACTTTTCGCACTTGTTTTAGTGTTGAAAAACCACTTTTCGCACTTGTGTTAGTGTTGAAAAACCACTTTTCGCACTTGTGTTGGTGCAGGAAACCACTTTTGCACTTGTAGTAGTGTGGAAAATACACTTTTCGCACTTGTGTTAGTGTTGAAAAACCACTTTTCGCACTTGTGTTGGTGCAGGAAACCACTTTTGCACTTGTATTAGTGTGGAAAAAACACTTTTTGCACTTGTGATAGTGTTGAAAAACCACTTTTCGCACTTGTGTTAGTGTTGAAAAACCACTTTTCGCACTTGTGTTGGTGCAGGAAACCACTTTTGCACTTGTATTAGAGTGGAAAAAACCACTTTTCGCACTTGTGTTAGTGTTGAAAAACCACTTTTCGCACTTGTGATAGTGTTGAAAAACCACTTTTCGCACTTGTGTTGGTGCAGGAAACCACTTTTGCACTTGTATTAGTGTGGAAAAAACACTTTTTGCACTTGTGTTAGTGTTGAAAAACCACTTTTCGCACTTGTGATAGTGTTGAAAAACCACTTTTCGCACTTGTGTTGGTGCAGGAAACCACTTTTGCACTTGTATTAGTGTGGAAAAAACACTTTTTGCACTTGTGATAGTGTTGAAAAACCACTTTTCGCGCTTGTGTTAGTGTTGAAAAACCACTTTTCGCACTTGTGTTGGTGCAGGAAACCACTTTTGCACTTGTATTAGTGTGGAAAAACCACTTTTCGCACTTGTGTTAGTGTTGAAAAAACACTTTACGCACTTGTGTTAGTGTTGAAAAACCACTTTTCGCACTTGTGTTGGTGCAGGAAACCACTTTTGCACTTGTATTAGTGTCGAAAAAACACTTTTCGCACTTGTGTTAGTGTGAAAAACCACTTTGCGCACTTGTGTTAGTGTTGAAAAACCACTTTTCGCACTTGTGTTGGTGCAGGAAACCACTTTTGCACTTGTATTAGTGTGGAAAAAACACTTTTTGCACTTGTGATAGTGTTGAAAAACCACTTTTCGCACTTGTGTTAGTGTTGTAAAACCACTTTTCGCACTTGTGTTAGTGTTGAAAAACCACCTTTCGCACTCTGTTAGCGTGGAAAAACCACTTTTCGCACTTGTGTTGGTGCAGGAAACCACTTTTGCACTTGTATTAGTGTGGAAAAACCACTTTTCGCACTTGTGTTAGTGTTGAAAACCCACTTTTCACACTTGTGTTGGTGCCGGAAACCACTTTTGCACTTGTATTAGTGTGGAAAAAACACTTTTTGCACTTGTGATAGTGTTGAAAAACCACTTTTCGCACTTGTGCTAGTGTTGAAAAACCACTTTTCGCACTTGTGTTGGTGCAGGAAACCACTTTTGCACTTGTATTAGTGTGGAAAAAACACTTTTTGCACTTGTGATAGTGTTGAAAAACCACTTTTCGCACTTGTGCTGGTGTTGAAAAACCACTTTTCGCACTTGTGTTGGTGCAGGAAACCACTTTTGCACCTGTATTAGTGTTGAAAAACCACTTTCGCACTTGTGTTAGTGTTGAAAAACCACTTTTCGCACTTGTGTTGGTGCAGGAAACCACTTTTGCACTTGTATTAGTGTGGAAAAAACACTTTTTGCACGTGTGATAGTGTTGAAAAACCACTTTTCGCACTTGTGTTAGTGTTGAAAAACCACTTTTCGCACTTGTGTTGGTGCAAGAAACCACTTTTGCACTTGTATTAGTGTGGCAAAAACCACTTTTCGCGCTTGTATTAGTGTTGAAAAACCACTTTTCGCACTTGTTTTAGTGTTGAAAAACCACTTTTCGCACTTGTGTTGGTGCAGGAAACCACTTTTGCACTTGTATTAGTGTGGAAAAACCACTTTTCGCACTTGTGTTAGTGTTGAAAAACCACTTTTCGCACTTGTGTTAGTGTTGAAAAACCACTTTTCGCACTTGTGTTAGTGTTGAAAAACCACTTTTCGCACTTGTGTTGGTGCAGGAAACCACTTTTGCACTTGTATTAGTGTGGAAAAACCACTTTTCGCACTTGTGTTAGTGTTGAAAAACCACTTTTCGCACTTGTGTTAGTGTTGAAAAACCACTTTTCGCACTTGTGTTTGTGTTGAAAAACCACTTTTCGCACTTGTTTTGGTGCAGGAAACCACTTTTGCACTTGCATTAGTGTGGAAAAAACACTTTTTGCACTTGTGATAGTGTTGAAAAACCACCTTATTGCACTTGTGTTAGTGTTGAAAAACCACTTTTCGCACTTGTGTTGGTGCAGGAAACCACTTTTGCACTTGTATTATTGTGGAAAAACCACTTTTCGCACTTGTGTTAGTGTTGAAAAACCACTTTTCGCACATGTGTTAGTGTTGAAAAACCACTTTTCGCACTTGTGTTGGTGCAGGAAACCACTTTTGCACTTGTATTAGTGTGGGAAAAACACTTTTTGCACTTGTGATAGTGTTGAAAAACCACTTTTCGCACTTGTGTTAGTGTTGAAAAACCACTTTTCGCACTTGTGTTAGTTTTGAAAAACCACTTTTCGCACTTGTGTTGGTGCAGGAAACCACTTTTGCACTTGTATTAGTGTGGAAAAACCACTTTTCGCACTTGTGATAGTGTTGAAAAACCACTTTTCGCACTTGTGTTAGTGTTGAAAAACCACTTTTCGCACTTGTGTTGGTGCAGGAAACCACTTTTGCACTTGTATTAGAGTGGAAAAACCACTTTTCGCACTTGTGTTAGTGTTGAAAAACCACTTTTCGCACTTGTGATAGTGTTGAAAAACCACTTTTCGCACTTGTGTTGGTGCAGGAAACCACTTTTGCACTTGTATTAGTGTGGAAAAAACACTTTTTGCACTTGTGATAGTGTTGAAAAACCACTTTTCGCGCTTGTGTTAGTGTTGAAAAACCACTTTTCGCACTTGTGTTGGTGCAGGAAACCACTTTTGCACTTGTATTAGTGTGGAAAAACCACTTTTCGCACTTGTGTTAGTGTTGAAAAAACACTTTACGCACTTGTGTTAGTGTTGAAAAACCACTTTTCGCACTTGTGTTGGTGCAGGAAACCACTTTTGCACTTGTATTAGTGTCGAAAAAACACTTTTCGCACTTGTGTTAGTGTGAAAAACCACTTTGCGCACTTGTGTTAGTGTTGAAAAACCACTTTTCGCACTTGTGTTGGTGCAGGAAACCACTTTTGCACTTGTATTAGTGTGGTAAAAACACTTTTTGCACTTGTGATAGTGTTGAAAAACCACTTTTCGCACTTGTGTTAGTGTTGTAAAACCACTTTTCGCACTTGTGTTAGTGTTGAAAAACCACCTTTCGCACTCTGTTAGCGTGGAAAAACCACTTTTCGCACTTGTGTTGGTGCAGGAAACCACTTTTGCACTTGTATTAGTGTGGAAAAACCACTTTTCGCACTTGTGTTAGTGTTGAAAACCCACTTTTCGCACTGGTGTTGGTGCCGGAAACCACTTTTGCACTTGTATTAGTGTGGAAAAAACACTTTTTGCACTTGTGATAGTGTTGAAAAACCACTTTTCGCACTTGTGCTAGTGTTGAAAAACCACTTTTCGCACTTGTGTTGGTGCAGGAAACCACTTTTGCACTTGTATTAGTGTGGAAAAAACACTTTTTGCACTTGTGATAGTGTTGAAAAACCACTTTTCGCACTTGTGCTAGTGTTGAAAAACCACTTTTCGCACTTGTGTTGGTGCAGGAAACCACTTTTGCACCTGTATTAGTGTTGAAAAACCACTTTCGCACTTGTGTTAGTGTTGAAAAACCACTTTTCGCACTTGTGTTGGTGCAGGAAACCACTTTTGCACTTGTATTAGTGTGGAAAAAACACTTTTTGCACGTGTGATAGTGTTGAAAAACCACTTTTCGCACTTGTGTTAGTGTTGAAAAACCACTTTTCGCACTTGTGTTGGTGCAGGAAACCACTTTTGCACTTGTATTAGTGTGGAAAAACCACTTTTCGCGCTTGTATTAGTGTTGAAAAACCACTTTTCGCACTTGTGTTAGTGTTGAAAAACCACTTTTCGCACTTGTGTTGGTGCAGGAAACCACTTTTGCACTTGTATTCGTGTGGAAAAAACACTTTTCGCACTTGTGTTAGTGTTGAAAAACCACTTTTCGCACTTGTGTTAGTGTTGAAAAACCACTTTTCGCACTTGTGTTAGTGTTGAAAAACCACTTTTCGCACTTGTGTTGGTGCAGGAAACCACTTTTGCACTTGTATTAGTGTGGAAAAACCACTTTTCGCACTTGTGTTAGTGTTGAAAAACCACTTTTCGCACTTGTGTTAGTGTTGAAAAACCACTTTTCGCACTTGTGTTTGTGTTGAAAAACCACTTTTCGCACTTGTTTTGGTGCAGGAAACCACTTTTGCACTTGCATTTGTGTGGAAAAAACACTTTTTGCACTTGTGATAGTGTTGAAAAACCACCTTTTTGCACTTGTGTTAGTGTTGAAAAACCACTTTTCGCACTTGTGTTGGTGCAGGAAACCACTTTTGCACTTGCATTAGTGTGGTAAAACCACTTTTCGCACTTGTGTTAGTGTTGAAAAACCACTTTTCGCACTTGTCTTGGTGCAGGAAACCACTTTTACACTTGCATTAGTGTGGAAAAAACACTTTTTGCACTTGTGATAGTGTTGAAAAACCACTTTTCGCACTTGTGTTAGTGTTGAAAAACCACTTTTCGCACTTGTGTTGGTGCAGGAAACCACTTTTGCACTTGTATTAGTGTGGAAAAACCACTTTTCGCACTTGTGTTAGTGTTGAAAAACCACTTTTCGCACTTGTGTTAGTGTTGAAAAACCATTTTTCGCACTTGTGTTGGTGCAGGAAACCACTTTTGCACTTGCATTAGTGTGGAAAAAACCACTTCTCGCACTTGTGTTAGTGTTGAAAAACCACTTTTCGCACTTGTGTTAGTGTTGAAAAACCACTTTTCGCACTTGTGTTGGTGCAGGAAACCACTTTTGCACTTGTATTAGTGTGGAAAAACCACTTTTCGCACTTGTGTTAGTGTTGAAAAACCACTTTTCGCACTTGTGTTAGTGTTGAAAAACCATTTTTCGCACTTGTGTTGGTGCAGGAAACCACTTTTGCACTTGCATTAGTGTGGAAAAAACCACTTCTCGCACTTGTGTTAGTGTTGAAAAACCACTTTTTGCACTTGTGTTAGTGTTGAAAAACCACTTTTCGCACTTGTGTTGATGCAGGAAACCACTTTTGCACTTGTGATAGTGTTGAAAAACAACTTTTCGCACTTGTGTTAGTGTTGAAAAACCACTTTTCGCACTTGTGTTAGTGTTGAAAAACCACTTTTCGCACTTGTGTTGGTGCAGGAAACCACTTTTGCACTTGTAGTAGTGTGGAAAATACACTTTTCGCACTTGTGTTAGTGTTGAAAAACCACTTTTCGCACTTGTGTTGGTGCAGTAAACCGCTTTTGCACTTGTATTAGTGTGGAAAAACCACTTTTCGCACTTGTTTTAGTGTTGAAAAACCACTTTTCGCACTTGTGTTAGTGTTGAAAAACCACTTTTCGCACTTGTGTTGGTGCAGGAAACCACTCTTGCACTTGTATTAGTGTGGAAAAAACACTTTTTGCACTTGTGATAGTGTTGAAAAACCACTTTTTGCACTTGTGTTAGTTTTGAAAAACCACTTTTCGCACTTGTGTTGGTGCAGGAAACCACTTTTGCACTTGTATTAGTGTGGAAAAACCACTTTTCGCACTTGTGTTAGTGTTGAAAAACAACTTTTCGCACTTGTGTTAGTGTTGAAAAACCACTTTTCACACTTGTGTTAGTGTTGAAAAACCACTTTTCGCACTTGTGTTGGTGCAGGAAACCACTTTTGCACTTGTAGTAGTGTGGAAAATACACTTTTCGCACTTGTGTTAGTGTTGAAAAACCACTTTTCGCACTTGTGTTGGTGCAGTAAACCACTTTTGCACTTGTATTAGTGTGGAAAAACCACTTTTCGCACTTGTTTTAGTGTTGAAAAACCACTTTTCGCACTTGTGTTAGTGTTGAAAAACCACTTTTCGCACTTGTGTTGGTGCAGGAAACCACTTTTGCACTTGTATTAGTGTGGAAAAAACACTTTTTGCACTTGTGGTAGTGTTGAAAAACCACTTTTCGCACTTGTGTTAGTGTTTGAAAACCACTTTTCGCACTTGTGTTGGTGCAGGAAACCACTTTTGCACTTGTATTAGTGTCGAAAAAACACTTTTCGCACTTGTGTTAGTGTGAAAAACCACTTTGCGCACTTGTGTTAGTGTTGAAAAACCACTTTTCGCACTTGTGTTGGTGCAGGAAACCACTTTTGCACTTGTATTAGTGTGGAAAAAACACTTTTTGCACTTGTGATAGTGTTGAAAAACCACTTTCGCACTTGTGTTAGTGTTGTAAAACCACTTTTCGCACTTGTGTTAGTGTTGAAAAACCACCTTTCGCACTCTGTTAGCGTGGAAAAACCACTTTTCGCACTTGTGTTGGTGCAGGAAACCACTTTTGCACTTGTATTAGTGTGGAAAAACCACTTTTCGCACTTGTGTTAGTGTTGAAAACCCACTTTTCGCACTTGTGTTGGTGCCGGAAACCACTTTTGCACTTGTATTAGTGTGGAAAAAACACTTTTTGCACTTGTGATAGTGTTGAAAAACCACTTTTCGCACTTGTGCTGGTGTTGAAAAACCACTTTTCGCACTTGTGTTGGTGCAGGAAACCACTTTTGCACTTGTATTAGTGTGGAAAAAACACTTTTTGCACTTGTGATAGTGTTGAAAAACCACTTTTCGCACTTGTGCTGGTGTTGAAAAACCACTTTTCGCACTTGTGTTGGTGCAGGAAACCACTTTTGCACCTGTATTAGTGTTGAAAAACCACTTTCGCACTTGTGTTAGTGTTGAAAAACCACTTTTCGCACTTGTGTTGGTGCAGGAAACCACTTTTGCACTTGTATTAGTGTGGAAAAAACACTTTTTGCACGTGTGATAGTGTTGAAAAACCACTTTTCGCACTTGTGTTAGTGTTGAAAAACCACTTTTCGCACTTGTGTTGGTGCAAGAAACCACTTTTGCACTTGTATTAGTGTGGAAAAACCACTTTTCGCGCTTGTATTAGTGTTGAAAAACCACTTTTCGCACTTGTGTTAGTGTTGAAAAACCACTTTTCGCACTTGTGTTGGTGCAGGAAACCACTTTTGCACTTGTATTAGTGTGGAAAAACCACTTTTCGCACTTGTGTTAGTGTTGAAAAACCACTTTTCGCACTTGTGTTAGTGTTGAAAAACCACTTTTCGCACTTGTGTTAGTGTTGAAAAACCACTTTTCGCACTTGTGTTGGTGCAGGAAACCACTTTTGCACTTGTATTAGTGTGGAAAAACCACTTTTCGCACTTGTGTTAGTGTTGAAAAACCACTTTTCGCACTTGTGTTAGTGTTGAAAAACCACTTTTCGCACTTGTGTTTGTGTTGAAAAACCACTTTTCGCACTTGTTTTGGTGCAGGAAACCACTTTTGCACTTGCATTAGTGTGGAAAAAACACTTTTTGCACTTGTGATAGTGTTGAAAAACCACCTTATTGCACTTGTGTTAGTGTTGAAAAACCACTTTTCGCACTTGTGTTGGTGCAGGAAACCACTTTTGCACTTGTATTATTGTGGAAAAACCACTTTTCGCACTTGTGTTAGTGTTGAAAAACCACTTTTCGCACATGTGTTAGTGTTGAAAAACCACTTTTCGCACTTGTGTTGGTGCAGGAAACCACTTTTGCACTTGTATTAGTGTGGGAAAAACACTTTTTGCACTTGTGATAGTGTTGAAAAACCACTTTTCGCACTTGTGTTAGTGTTGAAAAACCACTTTTCGCACTTGTGTTGGTGCAGGAAACCACTTTTGCACTTGTATTAGTGTGGAAAAAACACTTTTTGCACTTGTGATAGTGTTGAAAAACCACTTTTCGCACTTGTGTTAGTGTTGAAAAACCACTTTTCGCACTTGTGTTGGTGCAGGAAACCACTTTTGCACTTGTATTAGAGTGGAAAAAACCACTTTTCGCACTTGTGTTAGTGTTGAAAAACCACTTTTCGCACTTGTGATAGTGTTGAAAAACCACTTTTCGCACTTGTGTTGGTGCAGGAAACCACTTTTGCACTTGTATTAGTGTGGAAAAAACACTTTTTGCACTTGTGATAGTGTTGAAAAACCACTTTTCGCGCTTGTGTTAGTGTTGAAAAACCACTTTTCGCACTTGTGTTGGTGCAGGAAACCACTTTTGCACTTGTATTAGTGTGGAAAAACCACTTTTCGCACTTGTGTTAGTGTTGAAAAAACACTTTACGCACTTGTGTTAGTGTTGAAAAACCACTTTTCGCACTTGTGTTGGTGCAGGAAACCACTTTTGCACTTGTATTAGTGTCGAAAAAACACTTTTCGCACTTGTGTTAGTGTGAAAAACCACTTTGCGCACTTGTGTTAGTGTTGAAAAACCACTTTTCGCACTTGTGTTGGTGCAGGAAACCACTTTTGCACTTGTATTAGTGTGGTAAAAACACTTTTTGCACTTGTGATAGTGTTGAAAAACCACTTTTCGCACTTGTGTTAGTGTTGTAAAACCACTTTTCGCACTTGTGTTAGTGTTGAAAAACCACCTTTCGCACTCTGTTAGCGTGGAAAAACCACTTTTCGCACTTGTGTTGGTGCAGGAAACCACTTTTGCACTTGTATTAGTGTGGAAAAACCACTTTTCGCACTTGTGTTAGTGTTGAAAACCCACTTTTCGCACTGGTGTTGGTGCCGGAAACCACTTTTGCACTTGTATTAGTGTGGAAAAAACACTTTTTGCACTTGTGATAGTGTTGAAAAACCACTTTTCGCACTTGTGCTAGTGTTGAAAAACCACTTTTCGCACTTGTGTTGGTGCAGGAAACCACTTTTGCACTTGTATTAGTGTGGAAAAAACACTTTTTGCACTTGTGATAGTGTTGAAAAACCACTTTTCGCACTTGTGCTAGTGTTGAAAAACCACTTTTCGCACTTGTGTTGGTGCAGGAAACCACTTTTGCACCTGTATTAGTGTTGAAAAACCACTTTCGCACTTGTGTTAGTGTTGAAAAACCACTTTTCGCACTTGTGTTGGTGCAGGAAACCACTTTTGCACTTGTATTAGTGTGGAAAAAACACTTTTTGCACGTGTGATAGTGTTGAAAAACCACTTTTCGCACTTGTGTTAGTGTTGAAAAACCACTTTTCGCACTTGTGTTGGTGCAGGAAACCACTTTTGCACTTGTATTAGTGTGGAAAAACCACTTTTCGCGCTTGTATTAGTGTTGAAAAACCACTTTTCGCACTTGTGTTAGTGTTGAAAAACCACTTTTCGCACTTGTGTTGGTGCAGGAAACCACTTTTGCACTTGTATTCGTGTGGAAAAAACACTTTTCGCACTTGTGTTAGTGTTGAAAAACCACTTTTCGCACTTGTGTTAGTGTTGAAAAACCACTTTTCGCACTTGTGTTAGTGTTGAAAAACCACTTTTCGCACTTGTGTTGGTGCAGGAAACCACTTTTGCACTTGTATTAGTGTGGAAAAACCACTTTTCGCACTTGTGTTAGTGTTGAAAAACCACTTTTCGCACTTGTGTTAGTGTTGAAAAACCACTTTTCGCACTTGTGTTTGTGTTGAAAAACCACTTTTCGCACTTGTTTTGTTGCAGGAAACCACTTTTGCACTTGCATTAGTGTGGAAAAAACACTTTTTGCACTTGTGATAGTGTTGAAAAACCACCTTTTTGCACTTGTGTTAGTGTTGAAAAACCACTTTTCGCACTTGTGTTGGTGCAGGAAACCACTTTTGCACTTGCATTAGTGTGGTAAAACCACTTTTCGCACTTGTGTTAGTGTTGAAAAACCACTTTTCGCACTTGTCTTGGTGCAGGAAACCACTTTTACACTTGCATTAGTGTGGAAAAAACACTTTTTGCACTTGTGATAGTGTTGAAAAACCACTTTTCGCACTTGTGTTAGTGTTGAAAAACCACTTTTCGCACTTGTGTTGGTGCAGGAAACCACTTTTGCACTTGTATTAGTGTGGAAAAACCACTTTTCGCACTTGTGTTAGTGTTGAAAAACCACTTTTCGCACTTGTGTTAGTGTTGAAAAACCATTTTTCGCACTTGTGTTGGTGCAGGAAACCACTTTTGCACTTGCATTAGTGTGGAAAAAACCACTTCTCGCACTTGTGTTAGTGTTGAAAAACCACTTTTCGCACTTGTGTTAGTGTTGAAAAACCACTTTTCGCACTTGTGTTGGTGCAGGAAACCACTTTTGCACTTGTATTAGTGTGGAAAAACCACTTTTCGCACTTGTGTTAGTGTTGAAAAACCACTTTTCGCACTTGTGTTAGTGTTGAAAAACCATTTTTCGCACTTGTGTTGGTGCAGGAAACCACTTTTGCACTTGCATTAGTGTGGAAAAAACCACTTCTCGCACTTGTGTTAGTGTTGAAAAACCACTTTTTGCACTTGTGTTAGTGTTGAAAAACCACTTTTCGCACTTGTGTTGATGCAGGAAACCACTTTTGCACTTGTGATAGTGTTGAAAAACAACTTTTCGCACTTGTGTTAGTGTTGAAAAACCACTTTTCGCACTTGTGTTAGTGTTGAAAAACCACTTTTCGCACTTGTGTTGGTGCAGGAAACCACTTTTGCACTTGTAGTAGTGTGGAAAATACACTTTTCGCACTTGTGTTAGTGTTGAAAAACCACTTTTCGCACTTGTGTTGGTGCAGTAAACCGCTTTTGCACTTGTATTAGTGTGGAAAAACCACTTTTCGCACTTGTTTTAGTGTTGAAAAACCACTTTTCGCACTTGTGTTAGTGTTGAAAAACCACTTTTCGCACTTGTGTTGGTGCAGGAAACCACTCTTGCACTTGTATTAGTGTGGAAAAAACACTTTTTGCACTTGTGATAGTGTTGAAAAACCACTTTTCGCACTTGTGTTAGTTTTGAAAAACCACTTTTCGCACTTGTGTTGGTGCAGGAAACCACTTTTGCACTTGTATTAGTGTGGAAAAACCACTTTTCGCACTTGTGTTAGTGTTGAAAAACAACTTTTCGCACTTGTGTTAGTGTTGAAAAACCACTTTTCGCACTTGTGTTAGTGTTGAAAAACCACTTTTCGCACTTGTGTTGGTGCAGGAAACCACTTTTGCACTTGTAGTAGTGTGGAAAATACACTTTTCGCACTTGTGTTAGTGTTGAAAAACCACTTTTCGCACTTGTGTTGGTGCAGTAAACCACTTTTGCACTTGTATTAGTGTGGAAAAACCACTTTTCGCACTTGTTTTAGTGTTGAAAAACCACTTTTCGCACTTGTGTTAGTGTTGAAAAACCACTTTTCGCACTTGTGTTGGTGCAGGAAACCACTTTTGCACTTGTATTAGTGTGGAAAAAACACTTTTTGCACTTGTGGTAGTGTTGAAAAACCACTTTTCGCACTTGTGTTAGTGTTTGAAAACCACTTTTCGCACTTGTGTTGGTGCAGGAAACCACTTTTGCACTTGCATTAGTGTGGAAAAACCACTTTTCTCACTTGTGTTAGTGTTGAAAAACCACTTTTCGCACTTGTCTTGGTGCAGGAAACCACTTTTGCACTTGTATTAGTGTGGAAAAAACACTTTTTGCACTTGTGATAGTGTTGAAAAACCACTTTTCGCACTTGTGTTAGTGTTGAAAAACCACTTTTCGCACTTGTGTTGGTGCAGGAAACCACTTTTGCACTTGTATTAGTGTGGAAAAACCACTTTTCGCACTTGTGTTAGTGTTGAAAAACCACTTTTCGCACTTGTGTTAGTGTTGAAAAACCATTTTTCGCACTTGTGTTGGTGCAGGAAACCACGTTTGCACTTGCATTAGTGTGGAAAAACCACTTCTCGCACTTGTGTTAGTGTTGAAAAACCACTTTTCGCACTTGTGTTAGTGTTGAAAAACCACTTTTCGCACTTGTGTTGATGCAGGAAACCACTTTTGCACTTGTATTAGTGTGGAAAAAACACTTTTTGCACTTGTGATAGTGTTGAAAAACCACATTTCGCACTTGTGTTAGTGTTGAAAAACCACTTTTCACACTTGTGTTGGTGCAGGAAACCACTTTTGCACTTGTATTAGTGTGGAAAAACCACTTTTCGCACTTGTGTTAGTGTTGAAAAACCACTTTTCGCACTTGTGTTAGTGTTGAAAAACCACTTTTCGCACTTGTGTTGGTGCAGGAAACCACTTTTGCACTTGTATTAGAGTGGAAAAAACACTTTTTGCACTTGTGATAGTGTTGAAAAACCACTTTTCGCACTTGTGTTAGTGTTGAAAAACCACTTTTCGCACTTGTGTTGGTGCAGGAAACCACTTTTGCACTTGTATTAGTGTGGAAAAAACACTTTTTGCACTTGTGATAGTGTTGAAAAACCACTTTTCGCACTTGTGTTAGTGTTGAAAAACCACTTTTCGCACTTGTGTTGGTGCAGGAAACCACTTTTGCACTTGTATTAGTGTGGAAAAAACACTTTTTGCACTTGTGATAGTGTTGAAAAACCACTTTTCGCACTTGTGTTAGTTTTGAAAAACCACTTTTCGCACTTGTGTTGGTGCAGGAAACCACTTTTGCACTTGTATTAGTGTGGAGAAACCACTTTTCGCACTTGTGTTAGTGTTGAAAAACCACTTTTCGCACTTGTGTTAGTGTTGAAAAACCACTTTTCGCACTTGTGTTGGTGCAGTAAACCACTTTTGCACTTGTATTAGTGTGGAAAATCCACTTTTCGCACTTGTTTTAGTGTTGAAAAACCACTTTTCGCACTTGTGTTAGTGTTGAAAAACCACTTTTCGCACTTGTGTTGGTGCAGGAAACCACTTTTGCACTTGTAGTAGTGTGGAAAATACACTTTTCGCACTTGTGTTAGTGTTGAAAAACCACTTTTCGCACTTGTGTTGGTGCAGTAAACCACTTTTGCACTTGTATTAGTGTGGAAAAACCACTTTTCGCACTTGTTTTAGTGTTGAAAAACCACTTTTCGCACTTGTGTTAGTGTTGAAAAACCACTTTTCGCACTTGTGTTGGTGCAGGAAACCACTTTTGCACTTGTATTAGTGTGGAAAAAACACTTTTTGCACTTGTGATAGTGTTGAAAAACCACTTTTCGCACTTGTGTTAGTGTTTGAAAACCACTTTTCGCACTTGTGTTGGTGCAGGAAACCACTTTTGCACTTGCATTAGTGTGGAAAAACCACTTTTCTCACTTGTGTTAGTGTTGAAAAACCACTTTTCACACTTGTCTTGGTGCAGGAAACCACTTTTGCACTTGTATTAGTGTGGAAAAAACACTTTTTGCACTTGTGATAGTGTTGAAAAACCACTTTTCGCACTTGTGTTAGTGTTGAAAAACCACTTTTCGCACTTGTGTTGGTGCAGGAAACCACTTTTGCACTTGTATTAGTGTGGAAAAACCACTTTTCGCACTTGTGTTAGTGTTGAAAAACCACTTTTCGCACTTGTGTTAGTGTTGAAAAACCATTTTTCGCACTTGTGTTGGTGCAGGAAACCACTTTTGCACTTGCATTAGTGTGGAAAAAACCACTTCTCGCACTTGTGTTAGTGTTGAAAAACCACTTTTCGCACTTGTGTTAGTGTTGAAAAACCACTTTTCGCACTTGTGTTGATGCAGGAAACCACTTTTGCACTTGTATTAGTGTGGAAAAAACACTTTTTGCACTTGTGATAGTGTTGAAAAACCACATTTCGCACTTATGTTAGTGTTGAAAAACCACTTTTCACACTTGTGTTGGTGCAGGAAACCACTTTTGCACTTGTATTAGTGTGGAAAAACCACTTTTCGCACTTGTGTTAGTGTTGAAAAACCACTTTTCACACTTGTGTTGGTGCAGGAAACCACTTTTGCACTTCTATTAGAGTGGAAAAAACACTTTTTGCACTTGTGATAGTGTTGAAAAACCACTTTTCGCACTTGTGTTAGTGTTGAAAAACCACTTTTCGCACTTGTGTTAGTGTTCAAAAACCACTTTTCTCACTTGTGTTGGTGCAGGAAACCACTTTTGCACTTGTATTAGTGTGGAAAAAACACTTTTTGCACTTGTGATAGTGTTGAAAAACCACTTTTCGCACTTGTGTTAGTTTTGAAAAACCACTTTTCGCACTTGTGTTGGTGCAGGAAACCACTTTTGCACTTGTATTAGTGTGGAAAAACCACTTTTCGCACTTGTGTTAGTGTTGAAAAACCACTTTTCGCACTTGTGTTAGTGTTGAAAAACCACTTTTCGCACTTGTGTTAGTGTTGAAAAACCACTTTTCGCACTTGTGTTGGTGCAGGAAACCACTTTTGCACTTGTAGTAGTGTGGAAAATACACTTTTCGCACTTGTGTTAGTGTTGAAAAACCACTTTTCGCACTTGTGTTAGTGTTGAAAAACCACTTTTCGCACTTGTGTTGGTGCAGTAAACCACTTTTGCACTTGTATTAGTGTGGAAAAACCACTTTTCGCACTTGTTTTAGTGTTGAAAAACCACTTTTCGCACTTGTGTTAGTGTTGAAAAACCACTTTTCGCACTTGTGTTGGTGCAGGAAACCACTTTTGCACTTGTAGTAGTGTGGAAAATACACTTTTCGCACTTGTGTTAGTGTTGAAAAACCACTTTTCGCACTTGTGTTGGTGCAGGAAACCACTTTTGCACTTGTATTAGTGTGGAAAAAACACTTTTTGCACTTGTGATAGTGTTGAAAAACCACTTTTCGCACTTGTGTTAGTGTTGAAAAACCACTTTTCGCACTTGTGTTGGTGCAGGAAACCACTTTTGCACTTGTATTAGAGTGGAAAAAACCACTTTTCGCACTTGTGTTAGTGTTGAAAAACCACTTTTCGCACTTGTGATAGTGTTGAAAAACCACTTTTCGCACTTGTGTTGGTGCAGGAAACCACTTTTGCACTTGTATTAGTGTGGAAAAAACACTTTTTGCACTTGTGATAGTGTTGAAAAACCACTTTTCGCGCTTGTGTTAGTGTTGAAAAACCACTTTTCGCACTTGTGTTGGTGCAGGAAACCACTTTTGCACTTGTATTAGTGTGGAAAAACCACTTTTCGCACTTGTGTTAGTGTTGAAAAAACACTTTACGCACTTGTGTTAGTGTTGAAAAACCACTTTTCGCACTTGTGTTGGTGCAGGAAACCACTTTTGCACTTGTATTAGTGTCGAAAAAACACTTTTCGCACTTGTGTTAGTGTGAAAAACCACTTTGCGCACTTGTGTTAGTGTTGAAAAACCACTTTTCGCACTTGTGTTGGTGCAGGAAACCACTTTTGCACTTGTATTAGTGTGGAAAAAACACTTTTTGCACTTGTGATAGTGTTGAAAAACCACTTTTCGCACTTGTGTTAGTGTTGTAAAACCACTTTTCGCACTTGTGTTAGTGTTGAAAAACCACCTTTCGCACTCTGTTAGCATGGAAAAACCACTTTTCGCACTTGTGTTGGTGCAGGAAACCACTTTTGCACTTGTATTAGTGTGGAAAAACCACTTTTCGCACTTGTGTTAGTGTTGAAAACCCACTTTTCGCACTTGTGTTGGTGCCGGAAACCACTTTTGCACTTGTATTAGTGTGGAAAAAACACTTTTTGCACTTGTGATAGTGTTGAAAAACCACTTTTCGCACTTGTGCTAGTGTTGAAAAACCACTTTTCGCACTTGTGTTGGTGCAGGAAACCACTTTTGCACTTGTATTAGTGTGGAAAAAACACTTTTTGCACTTGTGATAGTGTTGAAAAACCACTTTTCGCACTTGTGCTGGTGTTGAAAAACCACTTTTCGCACTTGTGTTGGTGCAGGAAACCACTTTTGCACCTGTATTAGTGTTGAAAAACCACTTTCGCACTTGTGTTAGTGTTGAAAAACCACTTTTCGCACTTGTGTTGGTGCAGGAAAGCACTTTTGCACTTGTATTAGTGTGGAAAAAACACTTTTTGCACGTGTGATAGTGTTGAAAAACCACTTTTCGCACTTGTGTTAGTGTTGAAAAACCACTTTTCGCACTTGTGTTGGTGCAAGAAACCACTTTTGCACTTGTATTAGTGTGGAAAAACCACTTTTCGCGCTTGTATTAGTGTTGAAAAACCACTTTTCGCACTTGTGTTAGTGTTGAAAAACCACTTTTCGCACTTGTGTTGGTGCAGGAAACCACTTTTGCACTTGTATTAGTGTGGAAAAACCACTTTTCGCACTTGTGTTAGTGTTGAAAAACCACTTTTCGCACTTGTGTTAGTGTTGAAAAACCACTTTTCGCACTTGTGTTAGTGTTGAAAAACCACTTTTCGCACTTGTGTTGGTGCAGGAAACCACTTTTGCACTTGCATTAGTGTGGAAAAACCACTTTTCTCACTTGTGTTAGTGTTGAAAAACCACTTTTCGCACTTGTCTTGGTGCAGGAAACCACTTTTGCACTTGTATTAGTGTGGAAAAAACACTTTTTGCACTTGTGATAGTGTTGAAAAACCACTTTTCGCACTTGTGTTAGTGTTGAAAAACCACTTTTCGCACTTGTGTTGGTGCAGGAAACCACTTTTGCACTTGTATTAGTGTGGAAAAACCACTTTTCGCACTTGTGTTAGTGTTGAAAAACCACTTTTCGCACTTGTGTTAGTGTTGAAAAACCATTTTTCGCACTTGTGTTGGTGCAGGAAACCACGTTTGCACTTGCATTAGTGTGGAAAAACCACTTCTCGCACTTGTGTTAGTGTTGAAAAACCACTTTTCGCACTTGTGTTAGTGTTGAAAAACCACTTTTCGCACTTGTGTTGATGCAGGAAACCACTTTTGCACTTGTATTAGTGTGGAAAAAACACTTTTTGCACTTGTGATAGTGTTGAAAAACCACATTTCGCACTTGTGTTAGTGTTGAAAAACCACTTTTCACACTTGTGTTGGTGCAGGAAACCACTTTTGCACTTGTATTAGTGTGGAAAAACCACTTTTCGCACTTGTGTTAGTGTTGAAAAACCACTTTTCGCACTTGTGTTAGTGTTGAAAAACCACTTTTCGCACTTGTGTTGGTGCAGGAAACCACTTTTGCACTTGTATTAGAGTGGAAAAAACACTTTTTGCACTTGTGATAGTGTTGAAAAACCACTTTTCGCACTTGTGTTAGTGTTGAAAAACCACTTTTCGCACTTGTGTTGGTGCAGGAAACCACTTTTGCACTTGTATTAGTGTGGAAAAAACACTTTTTGCACTTGTGATAGTGTTGAAAAACCACTTTTCGCACTTGTGTTAGTGTTGAAAAACCACTTTTCGCACTTGTGTTGGTGCAGGAAACCACTTTTGCACTTGTATTAGTGTGGAAAAAACACTTTTTGCACTTGTGATAGTGTTGAAAAACCACTTTTCGCACTTGTGTTAGTTTTGAAAAACCACTTTTCGCACTTGTGTTGGTGCAGGAAACCACTTTTGCACTTGTATTAGTGTGGAGAAACCACTTTTCGCACTTGTGTTAGTGTTGAAAAACCACTTTTCGCACTTGTGTTAGTGTTGAAAAACCACTTTTCGCACTTGTGTTGGTGCAGTAAACCACTTTTGCACTTGTATTAGTGTGGAAAATCCACTTTTCGCACTTGTTTTAGTGTTGAAAAACCACTTTTCGCACTTGTGTTAGTGTTGAAAAACCACTTTTCGCACTTGTGTTGGTGCAGGAAACCACTTTTGCACTTGTAGTAGTGTGGAAAATACACTTTTCGCACTTGTGTTAGTGTTGAAAAACCACTTTTCGCACTTGTGTTGGTGCAGTAAACCACTTTTGCACTTGTATTAGTGTGGAAAAACCACTTTTCGCACTTGTTTTAGTGTTGAAAAACCACTTTTCGCACTTGTGTTAGTGTTGAAAAACCACTTTTCGCACTTGTGTTGGTGCAGGAAACCACTTTTGCACTTGTATTAGTGTGGAAAAAACACTTTTTGCACTTGTGATAGTGTTGAAAAACCACTTTTCGCACTTGTGTTAGTGTTTGAAAACCACTTTTCGCACTTGTGTTGGTGCAGGAAACCACTTTTGCACTTGCATTAGTGTGGAAAAACCACTTTTCTCACTTGTGTTAGTGTTGAAAAACCACTTTTCACACTTGTCTTGGTGCAGGAAACCACTTTTGCACTTGTATTAGTGTGGAAAAAACACTTTTTGCACTTGTGATAGTGTTGAAAAACCACTTTTCGCACTTGTGTTAGTGTTGAAAAACCACTTTTCGCACTTGTGTTGGTGCAGGAAACCACTTTTGCACTTGTATTAGTGTGGAAAAACCACTTTTCGCACTTGTGTTAGTGTTGAAAAACCACTTTTCGCACTTGTGTTAGTGTTGAAAAACCATTTTTCGCACTTGTGTTGGTGCAGGAAACCACTTTTGCACTTGCATTAGTGTGGAAAAAACCACTTCTCGCACTTGTGTTAGTGTTGAAAAACCACTTTTCGCACTTGTGTTAGTGTTGAAAAACCACTTTTCGCACTTGTGTTGATGCAGGAAACCACTTTTGCACTTGTATTAGTGTGGAAAAAACACTTTTTGCACTTGTGATAGTGTTGAAAAACCACATTTCGCACTTGTGTTAGTGTTGAAAAACCACTTTTCACACTTGTGTTGGTGCAGGAAACCACTTTTGCACTTGTATTAGTGTGGAAAAACCACTTTTCGCACTTGTGTTAGTGTTGAAAAACCACTTTTCACACTTGTGTTGGTGCAGGAAACCACTTTTGCACTTCTATTAGAGTGGAAAAAACACTTTTTGCACTTGTGATAGTGTTGAAAAACCACTTTTCGCACTTGTGTTAGTGTTGAAAAACCACTTTTCGCACTTGTGTTAGTGTTCAAAAACCACTTTTCTCACTTGTGTTGGTGCAGGAAACCACTTTTGCACTTGTATTAGTGTGGAAAAAACACTTTTTGCACTTGTGATAGTGTTGAAAAACCACTTTTCGCACTTGTGTTAGTTTTGAAAAACCACTTTTCGCACTTGTGTTGGTGCAGGAAACCACTTTTACACTTGTATTAGTGTGGAAAAACCACTTTTCGCACTTGTGTTAGTGTTGAAAAACCACTTTTCGCACTTGTGTTAGTGTTGAAAAACCACTTTTCGCACTTGTGTTAGTGTTGAAAAACCACTTTTCGCACTTGTGTTGGTGCAGGAAACCACTTTTGCACTTGTAGTAGTGTGGAAAATACACTTTTCGCACTTGTGTTAGTGTTGAAAAACCACTTTTCGCACTTGTGTTAGTGTTGAAAAACCACTTTTCGCACTTGTGTTGGTGCAGTAAACCACTTTTGCACTTGTATTAGTGTGGAAAAACCACTTTTCGCACTTGTTTTAGTGTTGAAAAACCACTTTTCGCCCTTGTGTTAGTGTTGAAAAACCACTTTTCGCACTTGTGTTGGTGCAGGAAACCACTTTTGCACTTGTAGTAGTGTGGAAAATACACTTTTCGCACTTGTGTTAGTGTTGAAAAACCACTTTTCGCACTTGTGTTGGTGCAGGAAACCACTTTTGCACTTGTATTAGTGTGGAAAAAACACTTTTTGCACTTGTGATAGTGTTGAAAAACCACTTTTCGCACTTGTGTTAGTGTTGAAAAACCACTTTTCGCACTTGTGTTGGTGCAGGAAACCACTTTTGCACTTGTATTAGAGTGGAAAAAACCACTTTTCGCACTTGTGTTAGTGTTGAAAAACCACTTTTCGCACTTGTGATAGTGTTGAAAAACCACTTTTCGCACTTGTGTTGGTGCAGGAAACCACTTTTGCACTTGTATTAGTGTGGAAAAAACACTTTTTGCACTTGTGTTAGTGTTGAAAAACCACTTTTCGCACTTGTGATAGTGTTGAAAAACCACTTTTCGCACTTGTGTTGGTGCAGGAAACCACTTTTGCACTTGTATTAGTGTGGAAAAAACACTTTTTGCACTTGTGATAGTGTTGAAAAACCACTTTTCGCGCTTGTGTTAGTGTTGAAAAACCACTTTTCGCACTTGTGTTGGTGCAGGAAACCACTTTTGCACTTGTATTAGTGTGGAAAAACCACTTTTCACACTTGTGTTAGTGTTGAAAAAACACTTTACGCACTTGTGTTAGTGTTGAAAAACCACTTTTCGCACTTGTGTTGGTGCAGGAAACCACTTTTGCACTTGTATTAGTGTCGAAAAAACACTTTTCGCACTTGTGTTAGTGTGAAAAACCACTTTGCGCACTTGTGTTAGTGTTGAAAAACCACTTTTCGCACTTGTGTTGGTGCAGGAAACCACTTTTGCACTTGTATTAGTGTGGAAAAAACACTTTTTGCACTTGTGATAGTGTTGAAAAACCACTTTTCGCACTTGTGTTAGTGTTGTAAAACCACTTTTCGCACTTGTGTTAGTGTTGAAAAACCACCTTTCGCACTCTGTTAGCGTGGAAAAACCACTTTTCGCACTTGTGTTGGTGCAGGAAACCACTTTTGCACTTGTATTAGTGTGGAAAAACCACTTTTCGCACTTGTGTTAGTGTTGAAAACCCACTTTTCGCACTTGTGTTGGTGCCGGAAACCACTTTTGCACTTGTATTAGTGTGGAAAAAACACTTTTTGCACTTGTGATAGTGTTGAAAAACCACTTTTCGCACTTGTGCTAGTGTTGAAAAACCACTTTTCGCACTTGTGTTGGTGCAGGAAACCACTTTTGCACTTGTATTAGTGTGGAAAAAACACTTTTTGCACTTGTGATAGTGTTGAAAAACCACTTTTCGCACTTGTGCTGGTGTTGAAAAACCACTTTTCGCACTTGTGTTGGTGCAGGAAACCACTTTTGCACCTGTATTAGTGTTGAAAAACCACTTTCGCACTTGTGTTAGTGTTGAAAAACCACTTTTCGCACTTGTGTTGGTGCAGGAAAGCACTTTTGCACTTGTATTAGTGTGGAAAAAACACTTTTTGCACGTGTGATAGTGTTGAAAAACCACTTTTCGCACTTGTGTTAGTGTTGAAAAACCACTTTTCGCACTTGTGTTGGTGCAAGAAACCACTTTTGCACTTGTATTAGTGTGGAAAAACCACTTTTCGCGCTTGTATTAGTGTTGAAAAACCACTTTTCGCACTTGTGTTAGTGTTGAAAAACCACTTTTCGCACTTGTGTTGGTGCAGGAAACCACTTTTGCACTTGTATTAGTGTGGAAAAACCACTTTTCGCACTTGTGTTAGTGTTGAAAAACCACTTTTCGCACTTGTGTTAGTGTTGAAAAACCACTTTTCGCACTTGTGTTAGTGTTGAAAAAACACTTTACGCACTTGTGTTAGTGTTGAAAAACCACTTTTCGCACTTGTGTTGGTGCAGGAAACCACTTTTGCACTTGTATTAGTGTCGAAAAAACACTTTTCGCACTTGTGTTAGTGTGAAAAACCACTTTGCGCACTTGTGTTAGTGTTGAAAAACCACTTTTCGCACTTGTGTTGGTGCAGGAAACCACTTTTGCACTTGTATTAGTGTGGAAAAAACACTTTTTTGCACTTGTGATAGTGTTGAAAAACCACTTTTCGCACTTGTGTTAGTGTTGTAAAACCACTTTTCGCACTTGTGTTAGTGTTGAAAAACCACCTTTCGCACTCTGTTAGCATGGAAAAACCACTTTTCGCACTTGTGTTGGTGCAGGAAACCACTTTTGCACTTGTATTAGTGTGGAAAAAACCACTTTTCGCACTTGTGTTAGTGTTGAAAACCCACTTTTCGCACTTGTGTTGGTGCCGGAAACCACTTTTGCACTTGTATTAGTGTGGAAAAAACACTTTTTGCACTTGTGATAGTGTTGAAAAACCACTTTTCGCACTTGTGCTAGTGTTGAAAAACCACTTTTCGCACTTGTGTTGGTGCAGGAAACCACTTTTGCACTTGTATTAGTGTGGAAAAAACACTTTTTGCACTTGTGATAGTGTTGAAAAACCACTTTTCGCACTTGTGCTGGTGTTGAAAAACCACTTTTCGCACTTGTGTTGGTGCAGGAAACCACTTTTGCACCTGTATTAGTGTTGAAAAACCACTTTCGCACTTGTGTTAGTGTTGAAAAACCACTTTTCGCACTTGTGTTGGTGCAGGAAAGCACTTTTGCACTTGTATTAGTGTGGAAAAAACACTTTTTGCACGTGTGATAGTGTTGAAAAACCACTTTTCGCACTTGTGTTAGTGTTGAAAAACCACTTTTCGCACTTGTGTTGGTGCAAGAAACCACTTTTGCACTTGTATTAGTGTGGAAAAACCACTTTTCGCGCTTGTATTAGTGTTGAAAAACCACTTTTCGCACTTGTGTTAGTGTTGAAAAACCACTTTTCGCACTTGTGTTGGTGCAGGAAACCACTTTTGCACTTGTATTAGTGTGGAAAAACCACTTTTCGCACTTGTGTTAGTGTTGAAAAACCACTTTTCGCACTTGTGTTAGTGTTGAAAAACCACTTTTCGCACTTGTGTTAGTGTTGAAAAACCACTTTTCGCACTTGTGTTGGTGCAGGAAACCACTTTTGCACTTGCATTAGTGTGGAAAAACCACTTTTCTCACTTGTGTTAGTGTTGAAAAACCACTTTTCGCACTTGTCTTGGTGCAGGAAACCACTTTTGCACTTGTATTAGTGTGGAAAAAACACTTTTTGCACTTGTGATAGTGTTGAAAAACCACTTTTCGCACTTGTGTTAGTGTTGAAAAACCACTTTTCGCACTTGTGTTGGTGCAGGAAACCACTTTTGCACTTGTATTAGTGTGGAAAAACCACTTTTCGCACTTGTGTTAGTGTTGAAAAACCACTTTTCGCACTTGTGTTAGTGTTGAAAAACCATTTTTCGCACTTGTGTTGGTGCAGGAAACCACGTTTGCACTTGCATTAGTGTGGAAAAACCACTTCTCGCACTTGTGTTAGTGTTGAAAAACCACTTTTCGCACTTGTGTTAGTGTTGAAAAACCACTTTTCGCACTTGTGTTGATGCAGGAAACCACTTTTGCACTTGTATTAGTGTGGAAAAAACACTTTTTGCACTTGTGATAGTGTTGAAAAACCACATTTCGCACTTGTGTTAGTGTTGAAAAACCACTTTTCACACTTGTGTTGGTGCAGGAAACCACTTTTGCACTTGTATTAGTGTGGAAAAACCACTTTTCGCACTTGTGTTAGTGTTGAAAAACCACTTTTCGCACTTGTGTTAGTGTTGAAAAACCACTTTTCGCACTTGTGTTGGTGCAGGAAACCACTTTTGCACTTGTATTAGAGTGGAAAAAACACTTTTTGCACTTGTGATAGTGTTGAAAAACCACTTTTCGCACTTGTGTTAGTGTTGAAAAACCACTTTTCGCACTTGTGTTGGTGCAGGAAACCACTTTTGCACTTGTATTAGTGTGGAAAAAACACTTTTTGCACTTGTGATAGTGTTGAAAAACCACTTTTCGCACTTGTGTTAGTGTTGAAAAACCACTTTTCGCACTTGTGTTGGTGCAGGAAACCACTTTTGCACTTGTATTAGTGTGGAAAAAACACTTTTTGCACTTGTGATAGTGTTGAAAAACCACTTTTCGCACTTGTGTTAGTTTTGAAAAACCACTTTTCGCACTTGTGTTGGTGCAGGAAACCACTTTTGCACTTGTATTAGTGTGGAGAAACCACTTTTCGCACTTGTGTTAGTGTTGAAAAACCACTTTTCGCACTTGTGTTAGTGTTGAAAAACCACTTTTCGCACTTGTGTTGGTGCAGTAAACCACTTTTGCACTTGTATTAGTGTGGAAAATCCACTTTTCGCACTTGTTTTAGTGTTGAAAAACCACTTTTCGCACTTGTGTTAGTGTTGAAAAACCACTTTTCGCACTTGTGTTGGTGCAGGAAACCACTTTTGCACTTGTAGTAGTGTGGAAAATACACTTTTCGCACTTGTGTTAGTGTTGAAAAACCACTTTTCGCACTTGTGTTGGTGCAGTAAACCACTTTTGCACTTGTATTAGTGTGGAAAAACCACTTTTCGCACTTGTTTTAGTGTTGAAAAACCACTTTTCGCACTTGTGTTAGTGTTGAAAAACCACTTTTCGCACTTGTGTTGGTGCAGGAAACCACTTTTGCACTTGTATTAGTGTGGAAAAAACACTTTTTGCACTTGTGATAGTGTTGAAAAACCACTTTTCGCACTTGTGTTAGTGTTTGAAAACCACTTTTCGCACTTGTGTTGGTGCAGGAAACCACTTTTGCACTTGCATTAGTGTGGAAAAACCACTTTTCTCACTTGTGTTAGTGTTGAAAAACCACTTTTCACACTTGTCTTGGTGCAGGAAACCACTTTTGCACTTGTATTAGTGTGGAAAAAACACTTTTTGCACTTGTGATAGTGTTGAAAAACCACTTTTCGCACTTGTGTTAGTGTTGAAAAACCACTTTTCGCACTTGTGTTGGTGCAGGAAACCACTTTTGCACTTGTATTAGTGTGGAAAAACCACTTTTCGCACTTGTGTTAGTGTTGAAAAACCACTTTTCGCACTTGTGTTAGTGTTGAAAAACCATTTTTCGCACTTGTGTTGGTGCAGGAAACCACTTTTGCACTTGCATTAGTGTGGAAAAAACCACTTCTCGCACTTGTGTTAGTGTTGAAAAACCACTTTTCGCACTTGTGTTAGTGTTGAAAAACCACTTTTCGCACTTGTGTTGATGCAGGAAACCACTTTTGCACTTGTATTAGTGTGGAAAAAACACTTTTTGCACTTGTGATAGTGTTGAAAAACCACATTTCGCACTTGTGTTAGTGTTGAAAAACCACTTTTCACACTTGTGTTGGTGCAGGAAACCACTTTTGCACTTGTATTAGTGTGGAAAAACCACTTTTCGCACTTGTGTTAGTGTTGAAAAACCACTTTTCACACTTGTGTTGGTGCAGGAAACCACTTTTGCACTTCTATTAGAGTGGAAAAAACACTTTTTGCACTTGTGATAGTGTTGAAAAACCACTTTTCGCACTTGTGTTAGTGTTGAAAAACCACTTTTCGCACTTGTGTTAGTGTTCAAAAACCACTTTTCTCACTTGTGTTGGTGCAGGAAACCACTTTTGCACTTGTATTAGTGTGGAAAAAACACTTTTTGCACTTGTGATAGTGTTGAAAAACCACTTTTCGCACTTGTGTTAGTTTTGAAAAACCACTTTTCGCACTTGTGTTGGTGCAGGAAACCACTTTTACACTTGTATTAGTGTGGAAAAACCACTTTTCGCACTTGTGTTAGTGTTGAAAAACCACTTTTCGCACTTGTGTTAGTGTTGAAAAACCACTTTTCGCACTTGTGTTAGTGTTGAAAAACCACTTTTCGCACTTGTGTTGGTGCAGGAAACCACTTTTGCACTTGTAGTAGTGTGGAAAATACACTTTTCGCACTTGTGTTAGTGTTGAAAAACCACTTTTCGCACTTGTGTTAGTGTTGAAAAACCACTTTTCGCACTTGTGTTGGTGCAGTAAACCACTTTTGCACTTGTATTAGTGTGGAAAAACCACTTTTCGCACTTGTTTTAGTGTTGAAAAACCACTTTTCGCCCTTGTGTTAGTGTTGAAAAACCACTTTTCGCACTTGTGTTGGTGCAGGAAACCACTTTTGCACTTGTAGTAGTGTGGAAAATACACTTTTCGCACTTGTGTTAGTGTTGAAAAACCACTTTTCGCACTTGTGTTGGTGCAGGAAACCACTTTTGCACTTGTATTAGTGTGGAAAAAACACTTTTTGCACTTGTGATAGTGTCGAAAAACCACTTTTCGCACTTGTGTTAGTGTTGAAAAACCACTTTTCGCACTTGTGTTGGTGCAGGAAACCACTTTTGCACTTGTATTAGAGTGGAAAAAACCACTTTTCGCACTTGTGTTAGTGTTGAAAAACCACTTTTCGCACTTGTGATAGTGTTGAAAAACCACTTTTCGCACTTGTGTTGGTGCAGGAAACCACTTTTGCACTTGTATTAGTGTGGAAAAAACACTTTTTGCACTTGTGTTAGTGTTGAAAAACCACTTTTCGCACTTGTGATAGTGTTGAAAAACCACTTTTCGCACTTGTGTTGGTGCAGGAAACCACTTTTGCACTTGTATTAGTGTGGAAAAAACACTTTTTGCACTTGTGATAGTGTTGAAAAACCACTTTTCGCGCTTGTGTTAGTGTTGAAAAACCACTTTTCGCACTTGTGTTGGTGCAGGAAACCACTTTTGCACTTGTATTAGTGTGGAAAAACCACTTTTCACACTTGTGTTAGTGTTGAAAAAACACTTTACGCACTTGTGTTAGTGTTGAAAAACCACTTTTCGCACTTGTGTTGGTGCAGGAAACCACTTTTGCACTTGTATTAGTGTCGAAAAAACACTTTTCGCACTTGTGTTAGTGTGAAAAACCACTTTGCGCACTTGTGTTAGTGTTGAAAAACCACTTTTCGCACTTGTGTTGGTGCAGGAAACCACTTTTGCACTTGTATTAGTGTGGAAAAAACACTTTTTGCACTTGTGATAGTGTTGAAAAACCACTTTTCGCACTTGTGTTAGTGTTGTAAAACCACTTTTCGCACTTGTGTTAGTGTTGAAAAACCACCTTTCGCACTCTGTTAGCGTGGAAAAACCACTTTTCGCACTTGTGTTGGTGCAGGAAACCACTTTTGCACTTGTATTAGTGTGGAAAAACCACTTTTCGCACTTGTGTTAGTGTTGAAAACCCACTTTTCGCACTTGTGTTGGTGCCGGAAACCACTTTTGCACTTGTATTAGTGTGGAAAAAACACTTTTTGCACTTGTGATAGTGTTGAAAAACCACTTTTCGCACTTGTGCTAGTGTTGAAAAACCACTTTTCGCACTTGTGTTGGTGCAGGAAACCACTTTTGCACTTGTATTAGTGTGGAAAAAACACTTTTTGCACTTGTGATAGTGTTGAAAAACCACTTTTCGCACTTGTGCTGGTGTTGAAAAACCACTTTTCGCACTTGTGTTGGTGCAGGAAACCACTTTTGCACCTGTATTAGTGTTGAAAAACCACTTTCGCACTTGTGTTAGTGTTGAAAAACCACTTTTCGCACTTGTGTTGGTGCAGGAAAGCACTTTTGCACTTGTATTAGTGTGGAAAAAACACTTTTTGCACGTGTGATAGTGTTGAAAAACCACTTTTCGCACTTGTGTTAGTGTTGAAAAACCACTTTTCGCACTTGTGTTGGTGCAAGAAACCACTTTTGCACTTGTATTAGTGTGGAAAAACCACTTTTCGCGCTTGTATTAGTGTTGAAAAACCACTTTTCGCACTTGTGTTAGTGTTGAAAAACCACTTTTCGCACTTGTGTTGGTGCAGGAAACCACTTTTGCACTTGTATTAGTGTGGAAAAACCACTTTTCGCACTTGTGTTAGTGTTGAAAAACCACTTTTCGCACTTGTGTTAGTGTTGAAAAACCACTTTTCGCACTTGTGTTAGTGTTGAAAAACCACTTTTCGCACTTGTGTTGGTGCAGGAAACCACTTTTGCACTTGTATTAGTGTGGAAAAACCACTTTTCGCACTTGTGTTAGTGTTGAAAAACCACTTTTCGCACTTGTGTTAGTGTTGAAAAACCACTTTTCGCACTTGTGTTTGTGTTGAAAAACCACTTTTCGCACTTGTTTTGGTGCAGGAAACCACTTTTGCACTTGCATTAGTGTGGAAAAAACACTTTTTGCACTTGTGATAGTGTTGAAAAACCACCTTATTGCACTTGTGTTAGTGTTGAAAAACCACTTTTCGCACTTGTGTTGGTGCAGGAAACCACTTTTGCACTTGCATTAGTGTGGTAAAACCACTTTTCGCACTTGTGTTAGTGTTGAAAAACCACTTTTCGCACTTGTCTTGGTGCAGGAAACCACTTTTACACTTGCATTAGTGTGGAAAAAACACTTTTTGCACTTGTGATAGTGTTGAAAAACCACTTTTCGCACTTGTGTTAGTGTTGAAAAACCACTTTTCGCACTTGTGTTGGTGCAGGAAACCACTTTTGCACTTGTATTAGTGTGGAAAAACCACTTTTCGCACTTGTGTTAGTGTTGAAAAACCACTTTTCGCACTTGTGTTAGTGTTGAAAAACCATTTTTCGCACTTGTGTTGGTGCAGGAAACCACTTTTGCACTTGCATTAGTGTGGAAAATACCACTTCTCGCACTTGTGTTAGTGTTGAAAAACCACTTTTTGCACTTGTGTTAGTGTTGAAAAACCACTTTTCGCACTTGTGTTGATGCAGGAAACTACTTTTGCACTTGTATTAGTGTGGAAAAAACACTTTTTGCACTTGTGATAGTGTTGAAAAACAACTTTTCGCACTTGTGTTAGTGTTGAAAAACCACTTTTCGCACTTGTGTTAGTGTTGAAAAACCACTTTTCGCACTTGTGTTGGTGCAGGAAACCACTTTTGCACTTGTAGTAGTGTGGAAAATACACTTTTCGCACTTGTGTTAGTGTTGAAAAACCACTTTTCGCACTTGTGTTGGTGCAGTAAACCACTTTTGCACTTGTATTAGTGTGGAAAAACCACTTTTCGCACTTGTTTTAGTGTTGAAAAACCACTTTTCGCACTTGTGTTAGTGTTGAAAAACCACTTTTCGCACTTGTGTTGGTGCAGGAAACCACTCTTGCACTTGTATTAGTGTGGAAAAAACACTTTTTGCACTTGTGATAGTGTTGAAAAACCACTTTTCGCACTTGTGTTAGTTTTGAAAAACCACTTTTCGCACTTTTGTTGGTGCAGGAAACCACTTTTGCACTTGTATTAGTGTGGAAAAACCACTTTTCGCACTTGTGTTAGTGTTGAAAAACAACTTTTCGCACTTGTGTTAGTGTTGAAAAACCACTTTTCGCACTTGTGTTAGTGTTGAAAAACCACTTTTCGCACTTGTGTTGGTGCAGGAAACCACTTTTGCACTTGTAGTAGTGTGGAAAATACACTTTTCGCACTTGTGTTAGTGTTGAAAAACCACTTTTCGCACTTGTGTTGGTGCAGTAAACCACTTTTGCACTTGTATTAGTGTGGAAAAACCACTTTTCGCACTTGTTTTAGTGTTGAAAAACCACTTTTCGCACTTGTGTTAGTGTTGAAAAACCACTTTTCGCACTTGTGTTGGTGCAGGAAACCACTTTTGCACTTGTATTAGTGTGGAAAAAACACTTTTTGCACTTGTGGTAGTGTTGAAAAACCACTTTTCGCACTTGTGTTAGTGTTTGAAAACCACTTTTCGCACTTGTGTTGGTGCAGGAAACCACTTTTGCACTTGCATTAGTGTGGAAAAACCACTTTTCTCACTTGTGTTAGTGTTGAAAAACCACTTTTCGCACTTGTCTTGGTGCAGGAAACCACTTTTGCACTTGTATTAGTGTGGAAAAAACACTTTTTGCACTTGTGATAGTGTTGAAAAACCACTTTTCGCACTTGTGTTAGTGTTGAAAAACCACTTTTCGCACTTGTGTTGGTGCAGGAAACCACTTTTGCACTTGTATTAGTGTGGAAAAACCACTTTTCGCACTTGTGTTAGTGTTGAAAAACCACTTTTCGCTCTTGTGTTAGTGTTGAAAAACCATTTTTCGCACTTGTGTTGGTGCAGGAAACCACGTTTGCACTTGCATTAGTGTGGAAAAACCACTTCTCGCACTTGTGTTAGTGTTGAAAAACCACTTTTCGCACTTGTGTTAGTGTTGAAAAACCACTTTTCGCACTTGTGTTGATGCAGGAAACCACTTTTGCACTTGTATTAGTGTGGAAAAAACACTTTTTGCACTTGTGATAGTGTTGAAAAACCACATTTCGCACTTGTGTTAGTGTTGAAAAACCACTTTTCACACTTGTGTTGGTGCAGGAAACCACTTTTGCACTTGTATTAGTGTGGAAAAACCACTTTTCGCACTTGTGTTAGTGTTGAAAAACCACTTTTCGCACTTGTGTTAGTGTTGAAAAACCACTTTTCGCACTTGTGTTGGTGCAGGAAACCACTTTTGCACTTGTATTAGAGTGGAAAAAACACTTTTTGCACTTGTGATAGTGTTGAAAAACCACTTTTCGCACTTGTGTTAGTGTTGAGAAACCACTTTTCGCACTTGTGTTAGTGTTGAAAAACCACTTTTCTCACTTGTGTTGGTGCAGGAAACCACTTTTGCACTTGTATTAGTGTGGAAAAAACACTTTTTGCACTTGTGATAGTGTTGAAAAACCACTTTTCGCACTTGTGTTAGTTTTGAAAAACCACTTTTCGCACTTGTGTTGGTGCAGGAAACCACTTTTGCACTTGTATTAGTGTGGAAAAACCACTTTTCGCACTTGTGTTAGTGTTGAAAAACCACTTTTCGCACTTGTGTTAGTGTTGAAAAACCACTTTTCGCATTTGTGTTGGTGCAGTAAACCACTTTTGCACTTGTATTATTGTGGAAAAACCACTTTTCGCACTTGTTTTAGTGTTGAAAAACCACTTTTCGCACTTGTGTTAGTGTTGAAAAACCACTTTTCGCACTTGTGTTGGTGCAGGAAACCACTTTTGCACTTGTAGTAGTGTGGAAAATACACTTTTCGCACTTGTGTTAGTGTTGAAAAACCACTTTTCGCACTTGTGTTGGTGCAGTAAACCACTTTTGCACTTGTATTAGTGTGGAAAAACCACTTTTCGCACTTGTGTTAGTGTTGAAAAACCACTTTTCGCACTTGTGTTGGTGCAGGAAACCACTTTTGCACTTGTAGTAGTGTGGAAAATACACTTTTCGCACTTGTGTTAGTGTTGAAAAACCACTTTTCGCACATGTGTTGGTGCAGGAAACCACTTTTGCACTTGTATTAGTGTGGAAAAAACACTTTTTGCACTTGTGATAGTGTTGAAAAACCACTTTTCGCACTTGTGTTAGTTTTGAAAAACCACTTTTCGCACTTGTGTTGGTGCAGGAAACCACTTTTGCACTTGTATTAGTGTGGAAAAACCACTTTTCGCACTTGTGTTAGTGTTGAAAAACCACTTTTCGCACTTGTGTTAGTGTTGAAAAACCACTTTTCGCACTTGTGTTGGTGCAGTAAACCACTTTTGCACTTGTATTAGTGTGGAAAAACCACTTTTCGCACTTGTTTTAGTGTTGAAAAACCACTTTTCGCACTTGTGTTAGTGTTGAAAAACCACTTTTCGCACTTGTGTTGGTGCAGGAAACCACTTTTGCACTTGTAGTAGTGTGGAAAATACACTTTTCGCACTTGTGTTAGTGTTGAAAAACCACTTTTCGCACTTGTGTTGGTGCAGTAAACCACTTTTGCACTTGTATTAGTGTGGAAAAACCACTTTTCGCACTTGTTTTAGTGTTGAAAAACCACTTTTCGCACTTGTGTTAGTGTTGAAAAACCACTTTTCGCACTTGTGTTGGTGCAGGAAACCACTTTTGCACTTGTATTAGTGTGGAAAAAACACTTTTTGCACTTGTGATAGTGTTGAAAAACCACTTTTCGCACTTGTGTTAGTGTTTGAAAACCACTTTTCGCACTTGTGTTGGTGCAGGAAACCACTTTTGCACTTGCATTAGTGTGGAAAAACCACTTTTCTCACTTGTGTTAGTGTTGAAAAACCACTTTTCGCACTTGTCTTGGTGCAGGAAACCACTTTTGCACTTGTATTAGTGTGGAAAAAACACTTTTTGCACTTGTGATAGTGTTGAAAAACCACTTTTCGCACTTGTGTTAGTGTTGAAAAACCACTTTTCGCACTTGTGTTGGTGCAGGAAACCACTTTTGCACTTGTATTAGTGTGGAAAAACCACTTTTCGCACTTGTGTTAGTGTTGAAAAACCACTTTTCGCACTTGTGTTGGTGCAGGAAACCACTTTTGCACTTGTATTAGAGTGGAAAAAACACTTTTTGCACTTGTGATAGTGTTGAAAAACCACTTTTCGCACTTGTGTTAGTGTTGAAAAACCACTTTTCGCACTTGTGTTAGTGTTCAAAAACCACTTTTCTCACTTGTGTTGGTGCAGGAAACCACTTTTGCACTTGTATTAGTGTGGAAAAAACCACTTTTCGCACTTGTGTTAGTGTTGAAAAACCACTTTTCGCACTTGTGTTAGTGTTGAAAAACCACTTTTCGCACTTGTGTTAGTGTTGAAAAACCACTTTTCGCACTTGTGTTGGTGCAGGAAACCACTTTTGCACTTGTAGTAGTGTGGAAAATACACTTTTCGCACTTGTGTTAGTGTTGAAAAACCACTTTTCGCACTTGTGTTAGTGTTGAAAAACCACTTTTCGCACTTGTGTTGGTGCAGTAAACCACTTTTGCACTTGTATTAGTGTGGAAAAACCACTTTTCGCACTTGTTTTAGTGTTGAAAAACCACTTTTCGCACTTGTGTTAGTGTTGAAAAACCACTTTTCGCACTTGTGTTGGTGCAGGAAACCACTTTTGCACTTGTAGTAGTGTGGAAAATACACTTTTCGCACTTGTGTTAGTGTTGAAAAACCACTTTTCGCACTTGTGTTGGTGCAGGAAACCACTTTTGCACTTGTATTAGTGTGGAAAAAACACTTTTTGCACTTGTGATAGTGTTGAAAAACCACTTTTCGCACTTGTGTTAGTGTTGAAAAACCACTTTTCGCACTTGTGTTGGTGCAGGAAACCACTTTTGCACTTGTATTAGAGTGGAAAAAACCACTTTTCGCACTTGTGTTAGTGTTGAAAAACCACTTTTCGCACTTGTGATAGTGTTGAAAAACCACTTTTCGCACTTGTGTTGGTGCAGGAAACCACTTTTGCACTTGTATTAGTGTGGAAAAAACACTTTTTGCACTTGTGATAGTGTTGAAAAACCACTTTTCGCGCTTGTGTTAGTGTTGAAAAACCACTTTTCGCACTTGTGTTGGTGCAGGAAACCACTTTTGCACTTGTATTAGTGTGGAAAAACCACTTTTCGCACTTGTGTTAGTGTTGAAAAAACACTTTACGCACTTGTGTTAGTGTTGAAAAACCACTTTTCGCACTTGTGTTGGTGCAGGAAACCACTTTTGCACTTGTATTAGTGTCGAAAAAACACTTTTCGCACTTGTGTTAGTGTGAAAAACCACTTTGCGCACTTGTGTTAGTGTTGAAAAACCACTTTTCGCACTTGTGTTGGTGCAGGAAACCACTTTTGCACTTGTATTAGTGTGGAAAAAACACTTTTTGCACTTGTGATAGTGTTGAAAAACCACTTTTCGCACTTGTGTTAGTGTTGTAAAACCACTTTTCGCACTTGTGTTAGTGTTGAAAAACCACTTTTCGCACTTGTGTTGGTGCAGGAAACCACGTTTGCACTTGTATTAGTGTGGAAAAACCACTTTTCGCACTTGTGTTAGTGTTGAAAAACCACTTTTCGCACTTGTGTTCGTGTTGAAAAACCACTTTTCGCACTTGTGTTATTGTTGAAAAACCACTTTTCGCACTTGTGTTGGTGCAGGAAACCACTTTTGCACTTGTATTAGTGTGGAAAAAACACTTTTTGCACTTGTGATAGTGTTGAAAAACCACTTTTCGCACTTGTGTTGGTGCAGGAAACCACTTTTGCACTTGTATTAGTGTGGAAAAACCACTTTTCGCACTTGTGTTAGTGTTGAAAAACCACTTTTCGCACTTGTGTTCGTGTTGAAAAACCACTTTTCGCACTTGTGTTATTGTTGAAAAACCACTTTTCGCACTTGTGTTGGTGCAGGAAACCACTTTTGCACTTGTATTAGTGTGGAAAAAACACTTTTTGCACTAGTGATAGTGTTGAAAAACCACTTTTCGCACTTGTGTTAATGTTGTAAAACCACTTTTCGCACTTGTGTTAGTGTTGAAAAACCACTTTTCGCACTTGTGTTGGTGCAGGAAACCACTTCTGCACTTGCATTAGTGTGGAAAAAACCACTTCTCGCACTTGTGTTAGTGTTGAAAAACCACTTTTCGCACTTGTGTTAGTGTTGAAAAACCACTTTTCGCACTTGTGTTGATGCAGGAAACCACTTTTGCACTTGTATTAGTGTGGAAAAAACACTTTTTGCACTTGTGATAGTGTTGAAAAACCACATTTCGCACTTGTGTTAGTGTTGAAAAACCACTTTTCACACTTGTGTTGGTGCAGGAAACCAGTTTTGCACTTGTATTAGTGTGGAAAAACCACTTTTCGCACTTGTGTTAGTGTTGAAAAACCACTTTTCGCACTTGTGTTGGTGCAGGAAACCACTTTTGCACTTGTATTAGAGTGGAAAAAACACTTTTTGCACTTGTGATAGTGTTGAAAAACCACTTTTCGCACTTGTGTTAGTGTTGAAAAACCACTTTTCGCACTTGTGTTAGTGTTCAAAAACCACTTTTCTCACTTGTGTTGGTGCAGGAAACCACTTTTGCACTTGTATTAGTGTGGAAAAAACACTTTTTGCACTTGTGATAGTGTTGAAAAACCACTTTTCGCACTTGTGTTAGTTTTGAAAAACCACTTTTCGCACTTGTGTTGGTGCAGGAAACCACTTTTGCACTTGTATTAGTGTGGAAAAACCACTTTTCGCACTTGTGTTAGTGTTGAAAAACCACTTTTCGCACTTGTGTTAGTGTTGAAAAACCACTTTTCGCACTCGTGTTAGTGTTGAAAAACCACTTTTCGCACTTGTGTTGGTGCAGGAAACCACTTTTGCACTTGTAGTAGTGTGGAAAAACCACTTTTCGCACTTGTGTTAGTGTTGAAAAACCACTTTTCGCACTTGTGTTAGTGTTGAAAAACCACTTTTCGCACTTGTGTTGGTGCAGGAAACCACTTTTGCACTTGTATTAGTGTGGGAAAAACACTTTTTGCACTTGTGATAGTGTTGAAAAACCACTTTTCGCACTTGTGTTAGTGTTGAAAAACCACTTTTCGCACTTGTGTTGGTGCAGGAAACCACTTTTGCACTTGTATTAGTGTGGAAAAAACACTTTTTGCACTTGTGATAGTGTTGAAAAACAACTTTTCGCACTTGTGTTAGTGTTGAAAAACCACTTTTCGCACTTGTGTTAGTGTTGAAAAACCACTTTTCGCACTTGTGTTGGTGCAGGAAACAACTTTTGCACTTGTAGTAGTGTGGAAAATACACTTTTCGCACTTGTGTTAGTGTTGAAAAACCACTTTTCGCACTTGTGTTGGTGCAGTAAACCACTTTTGCACTTGTATTAGTGTGGAAAAACCACTTTTCGCACTTGTTTTAGTGTTGAAAAACCACTTTTCGCACTTGTGTTAGTGTTGAAAAACCACTTTTCGCACTTGTGTTGGTGCAGGAAACCACTCTTGCACTTGTATTAGTGTGGAAAAAACACTTTTTGCACTTGTGATAGTGTTGAAAAACCACTTTTCGCACTTGTGTTAGTTTTGAAAAACCACTTTTCGCACTTGTGTTGGTGCAGGAAACCACTTTTGCACTTGTATTAGTGTGGAAAAACCACTTTTCGCACTTGTGTTAGTGTTGAAAAACAACTTTTCGCACTTGTGTTAGTGTTGAAAAACCACTTTTCGCACTTGTGTTAGTGTTGAAAAACCACTTTTCGCACTTGTGTTGGTGCAGGAAACCACTTTTGCACTTGTAGTAGTGTGGAAAATACACTTTTCGCACTTGTGTTAGTGTTGAAAAACCACTTTTCGCACTTGTGTTGGTGCAGTAAACCACTTTTGCACTTGTATTAGTGTGGAAAAACCACTTTTCGCACTTGTTTTAGTGTTGAAAAACCACTTTTCGCACTTGTGTTAGTGTTGAAAAACCACTTTTCGCACTTGTGTTGGTGCAGGAAACCACTTTTGCACTTGTATTAGTGTGGAAAAAACACTTTTTGCACTTGTGGTAGTGTTGAAAAACCACTTTTCGCACTTGTGTTAGTGTTTGAAAACCACTTTTCGCACTTGTGTTGGTGCAGGAAACCACTTTTGCACTTGCATTAGTGTGGAAAAACCACTTTTCTCACTTGTGTTAGTGTTGAAAAACCACTTTTCGCACTTGTCTTGGTGCAGGAAACCACTTTTGCACTTGTATTAGTGTGGAAAAAACACTTTTTGCACTTGTGATAGTGTTGAAAAACCACTTTTCGCACTTGTGTTAGTGTTGAAAAACCACTTTTCGCACTTGTGTTGGTGCAGGAAACCACTTTTGCACTTGTATTAGTGTGGAAAAACCACTTTTCGCACTTGTGTTAGTGTTGAAAAACCACTTTTCGCACTTGTGTTAGTGTTGAAAAACCATTTTTCGCACTTGTGTTGGTGCAGGAAACCACGTTTGCACTTGCATTAGTGTGGAAAAACCACTTCTCGCACTTGTGTTAGTGTTGAAAAACCACTTTTCGCACTTGTGTTAGTGTTGAAAAACCACTTTTCGCACTTGTGTTGATGCAGGAAACCACTTTTGCACTTGTATTAGTGTGGAAAAAACACTTTTTGCACTTGTGATAGTGTTGAAAAACCACATTTCGCACTTGTGTTAGTGTTGAAAAACCACTTTTCACACTTGTGTTGGTGCAGGAAACCACTTTTGCACTTGTATTAGTGTGGAAAAACCACTTTTCGCACTTGTGTTAGTGTTGAAAAACCACTTTTCGCACTTGTGTTAGTGTTGAAAAACCACTTTTCGCACTTGTGTTGGTGCAGGAAACCACTTTTGCACTTGTATTAGAGTGGAAAAAACACTTTTTGCACTTGTGATAGTGTTGAAAAACCACTTTTCGCACTTGTGTTAGTGTTGAAAAACCACTTTTCGCACTTGTGTTAGTGTTGAAAAACCACTTTTCTCACTTGTGTTGGTGCAGGAAACCACTTTTGCACTTGTATTAGTGTGGAAAAAACACTTTTTGCACTTGTGATAGTGTTGAAAAACCACTTTTCGCACTTGTGTTAGTTTTGAAAAACCACTTTTCGCACTTGTGTTGGTGCAGGAAACCACTTTTGCACTTGTATTAGTGTGGAAAAACCACTTTTCGCACTTGTGTTAGTGTTGAAAAACCACTTTTCGCACTTGTGTTAGTGTTGAAAAACCACTTTTCGCACTTGTGTTGGTGCAGTAAACCACTTTTGCACTTGTATTATTGTGGAAAAACCACTTTTCGCACTTGTTTTAGTGTTGAAAAACCACTTTTCGCACTTGTGTTAGTGTTGAAAAACCACTTTTCGCACTTGTGTTGGTGCAGGAAACCACTTTTGCACTTGTAGTAGTGTGGAAAATACACTTTTCGCACATGTGTTAGTGTTGAAAAACCACTTTTCGCACTTGTGTTGGTGCAGTAAACCACTTTTGCACTTGTATTAGTGTGGAAAAACCACTTTTCGCACTTGTGTTAGTGTTGAAAAACCACTTTTCGCACTTGTGTTGGTGCAGGAAACCACTTTTGCACTTGTAGTAGTGTGGAAAATACACTTTTCGCACTTGTGTTAGTGTTGAAAAACCACTTTTCGCACTTGTGTTGGTGCAGGAAACCACTTTTGCACTTGTATTAGTGTGGAAAAAACACTTTTTGCACTTGTGATAGTGTTGAAAAACCACTTTTCGCACTTGTGTTAGTTTTGAAAAACCACTTTTCGCACTTGTGTTGGTGCAGGAAACCACTTTTGCACTTGTATTAGTGTGGAAAAACCACTTTTCGCACTTGTGTTAGTGTTGAAAAACCACTTTTCGCACTTGTGTTAGTGTTGAAAAACCACTTTTCGCACTTGTGTTGGTGCAGTAAACCACTTTTGCACTTGTATTAGTGTGGAAAAACCACTTTTCGCACTTGTTTTAGTGTTGAAAAACCACTTTTCGCACTTGTGTTAGTGTTGAAAAACCACTTTTCGCACTTGTGTTGGTGCAGGAAACCACTTTTGCACTTGTAGTAGTGTGGAAAATACACTTTTCGCACTTGTGTTAGTGTTGAAAAACCACTTTTCGCACTTGTGTTGGTGCAGTAAACCACTTTTGCACTTGTATTAGTGTGGAAAAACCACTTTTCGCACTTGTTTTAGTGTTGAAAAACCACTTTTCGCACTTGTGTTAGTGTTGAAAAACCACTTTTCGCACTTGTGTTGGTGCAGGAAACCACTTTTGCACTTGTATTAGTGTGGAAAAAACACTTTTTGCACTTGTGATAGTGTTGAAAAACCACTTTTCGCACTTGTGTTAGTGTTTGAAAACCACTTTTCGCACTTGTGTTGGTGCAGGAAACCACTTTTGCACTTGCATTAGTGTGGAAAAACCACTTTTCTCACTTGTGTTAGTGTTGAAAAACCACTTTTCGCACTTGTCTTGGTGCAGGAAACCACTTTTGCACTTGTATTAGTGTGGAAAAAACACTTTTTGCACTTGTGATAGTGTTGAAAAACCACTTTTCGCACTTGTGTTAGTGTTGAAAAACCACTTTTCGCACTTGTGTTGGTGCAGGAAACCACTTTTGCACTTGTATTAGTGTGGAAAAACCACTTTTCGCACTTGTGTTAGTGTTGAAAAACCACTTTTCGCACTTGTGTTAGTGTTGAAAAACCATTTTTCGCACTTGTGTTGGTGCAGGAAACCACTTTTGCACTTGCATTAGTGTGGAAAAAACCACTTCTCGCACTTGTGTTAGTGTTGAAAAACCACTTTTCGCACTTGTGTTAGTGTTGAAAAACCACTTTTCGCACTTGTGTTGATGCAGGAAACCACTTTTGCACTTGTATTAGTGTGGAAAAAACACTTTTTGCACTTGTGATAGTGTTGAAAAACCACATTTCGCACTTGTGTTAGTGTTGAAAAACCACTTTTCACACTTGTGTTGGTGCAGGAAACCACTTTTGCACTTGTATTAGTGTGGAAAAACCACTTTTCGCACTTGTGTTAGTGTTGAAAAACCACTTTTCGCACTTGTGTTGGTGCAGGAAACCACTTTTGCACTTGTATTAGAGTGGAAAAAACACTTTTTGCACTTGTGATAGTGTTGAAAAACCACTTTTCGCACTTGTGTTAGTGTTGAAAAACCACTTTTCGCACTTGTGTTAGTGTTCAAAAACCACTTTTCTCACTTGTGTTGGTGCAGGAAACCACTTTTGCACTTGTATTAGTGTGGAAAAAACACTTTTTGCACTTGTGATAGTGTTGAAAAACCACTTTTCGCACTTGTGTTAGTTTTGAAAAACCACTTTTCGCACTTGTGTTGGTGCAGGAAACCACTTTTGCACTTGTATTAGTGTGGAAAAACCACTTTTCGCACTTGTGTTAGTGTTGAAAAACCACTTTTCGCACTTGTGTTAGTGTTGAAAAACCACTTTTCGCACTTGTGTTAGTGTTGAAAAACCACTTTTCGCACTTGTGTTGGTGCAGGAAACCACTTTTGCACTTGTAGTAGTGTGGAAAATACACTTTTCGCACTTGTGTTAGTGTTGAAAAACCACTTTTCGCACTTGTGTTAGTGTTGAAAAACCACTTTTCGCACTTGTGTTGGTGCAGTAAACCACTTTTGCACTTGTATTAGTGTGGAAAAACCACTTTTCGCACTTGTTTTAGTGTTGAAAAACCACTTTTCGCACTTGTGTTAGTGTTGAAAAACCACTTTTCGCACTTGTGTTGGTGCAGGAAACCACTTTTGCACTTGTAGTACTGTGGAAAATACACTTTTCGCACTTGTGTTAGTGTTGAAAAACCACTTTTCGCACTTGTGTTGGTGCAGGAAACCACTTTTGCACTTGTATTAGTGTGGAAAAAACACTTTTTGCACTTGTGATAGTGTTGAAAAACCACTTTTCGCACTTGTGTTAGTGTTGAAAAACCACTTTTCGCACTTGTGTTGGTGCAGGAAACCACTTTTGCACTTGTATTAGAGTGGAAAAAACCACTTTTCGCACTTGTGTTAGTGTTGAAAAACCACTTTTCGCACTTGTGATAGTGTTGAAAAACCACTTTTCGCACTTGTGTTGGTGCAGGAAACCACTTTTGCACTTGTATTAGTGTGGAAAAAACACTTTTTGCACTTGTGATAGTGTTGAAAAACCACTTTTCGCGCTTGTGTTAGTGTTGAAAAACCACTTTTCGCACTTGTGTTGGTGCAGGAAACCACTTTTGCACTTGTATTAGTGTGGAAAAACCACTTTTCGCACTTGTGTTAGTGTTGAAAAAACACTTTACGCACTTGTGTTAGTGTTGAAAAACCACTTTTCGCACTTGTGTTGGTGCAGGAAACCACTTTTGCACTTGTATTAGTGTCGAAAAAACACTTTTCGCACTTGTGTTAGTGTGAAAAACCACTTTGCGCACTTGTGTTAGTGTTGAAAAACCACTTTTCGCACTTGTGTTGGTGCAGGAAACCACTTTTGCACTTGTATTAGTGTGGAAAAAACACTTTTTGCACTTGTGATAGTGTTGAAAAACCACTTTTCGCACTTGTGTTAGTGTTGTAAAACCACTTTTCGCACTTGTGTTAGTGTTGAAAAACCACTTTTCGCACTTGTGTTGGTGCAGGAAACCACGTTTGCACTTGTATTAGTGTGGAAAAACCACTTTTCGCACTTGTGTTAGTGTTGAAAAACCACTTTTCGCACTTGTGTTCGTGTTGAAAAACCACTTTTCGCACTTGTGTTATTGTTGAAAAACCACTTTTCGCACTTGTGTTAGTGTTGAAAAACCACTTTTCGCACTTGTGTTGGTGCAGGAAACCAGTTTTGCACTTGTATTAGAGTGGAAAAAACACTTTTTGCACTTGTGATAGTGTTGAAAAACCACTTTTCGCACTTGTGTTAGTGTTGAAAAACCACTTTTCGCACTTGTGTTAGTGTTCAAAAACCACTTTTCTCACTTGTGTTGGTGCAGGAAACCACTTTTGCACTTGTATTAGTGTGGAAAAAACACTTTTTGCACTTGTGATAGTGTTGAAAAACCACTTTTCGCACTTGTGTTAGTTTTGAAAAACCACTTTTCGCACTTGTGTTTGTGCAGGAAACCACTTTTGCACTTGTATTAGTGTGGAAAACCACTTTTCGCACTTGTGTTAGTGTTGAAAAACCACTTTTCGCACTTGTGTTAGTGTTGAAAAACCACTTTTCGCACTTGTGTTAGTGTTGAAAAACCACTTTTCGCACTTGTGTTGGTGCAGGAAACCACTTTTGCACTTGTAGTAGTGTGGAAAATACACTTTTCGCACTTGTGTTAGTGTTGAAAAACCACTTTTCGCACTTGTGTTAGTGTTGAAAAACCACTTTTCGCACTTGTGTTGGTGCAGTAAACCACTTTTGCACTTGTATTAGTGTGGAAAAACCACTTTTCGCACTTGTTTTAGTGTTGAAAAACCACTTTTCGCACTTGTGTTAGTGTTGAAAAACCACTTTTCGCACTTGTGTTGGTGCAGGAAACCACTTTTGCACTTGTAGTAGTGTGGAAAATACACTTTTCGCACTTGTGTTAGTGTTGAAAAACCACTTTTCGCACTTGTGTTGGTGCAGGAAACCACTTTTGCACTTGTATTAGTGTGGAAAAAACACTTTTTGCACTTGTGATAGTGTTGAAAAACCACTTTTCGCACTTGTGTTAGTGTTGAAAAACCACTTTTCGCACTTGTGTTGGTGCAGGAAACCACTTTTGCACTTGTATTAGAGTGGAAAAACCACTTTTCGCACTTGTGTTAGTGTTGAAAAACCACTTTTCGCACTTGTGATAGTGTTGAAAAACCACTTTTCGCACCTGTGTTGGTGCAGGAAACCACTTTTGCACTTGTATTAGTGTGGAAAAAACACTTTTTGCACTTGTGATAGTGTTGAAAAACCACTTTTCGCGCTTGTGTTAGTGTTGAAAAACCACTTTTCGCACTTGTGTTGGTGCAGGAAACCACTTTTGCACTTGTATTAGTGTGGAAAAACCACTTTTCGCACTTGTGTTAGTGTTGAAAAAACACTTTACGCACTTGTGTTAGTGTTGAAAAACCACTTTTCGCACTTGTGTTGGTGCAGGAAACCACTTTTGCACTTGTATTAGTGTCGAAAAAACACTTTTCACACTTGTGTTAGTGTGAAAAACCACTTTGCGCACTTGTGTTAGTGTTGAAAAACCACTTTTCGCACTTGTGTTGGTGCAGGAAACCACTTTTGCACTTGTATTAGTGTGGAAAAAACACTTTTTGCACTTGTGATAGTGTTGAAAAACCACTTTTCGCACTTGTGTTAGTGTTGTAAAACCACTTTTCGCACTTGTGTTAGTGTTGAAAAACCACTTTTCGCACTTGTGTTGGTGCAGGAAACCACGTTTGCACTTGTATTAGTGTGGAAAAACCACTTTTCGCACTTGTGTTAGTGTTGAAAAACCACTTTTCGCACTTGTGTTCGTGTTGAAAAACCACTTTTCGCACTTGTGTTATTGTTGAAAAACCACTTTTCGCACTTGTGTTGGTGCAGGAAACCACTTTTGCACTTGTATTAGTGTGGAAAAAACACTTTTTGCACTAGTGATAGTGTTCAAAAACCACTTTTCGCACTTGTGTTAGTGTTGTAAAACCACTTTTCGCATTTGTGTTAGTGTTGAAAAACCACTTTTCGCACTTGTGTTGGTGCAGGAAACCACTTTTGCACTTGTATTAGTGTGGAAAAAACACTTTTTGCACTTGTGATAGTGTTGAAAAACCACTTTTCGCACTTGTGTTGGTGCAGGAAACCACTTTTGCACTTGTATTAGTGTGGAAAAACCACTTTTCGCACTTGTGTTAGTGTTGAAAAACCACTTTTCGCACTTGTGTTCGTGTTGAAAAACCACTTTTCGCACTTGTGTTATTGTTGAAAAACCACTTTTCGCACTTGTGTTGGTGCAGGAAACCACTTTTGCACTTGTATTAGTGTGGAAAAAACACTTTTTGCACTAGTGATAGTGTTGAAAAACCACTTTTCGCACTTGTGTTAGTGTTGTAAAACCACTTTTCGCACTTGTGTTAGTGTTGAAAAACCACTTTTCGCACTTGTGTTGGTGCAGGAAACCACTTCTGCACTTGTATTAGTGTGGAAAAAACACTTTTTGCACTTGTGATAGTGTTGAAAAACCACTTTTCGCACTTGTGTTGGTGCAGGAAACCACTTTTGCACTTGCATTAGTGTGGAAAAAACCACTTCTCGCACTTGTGTTAGTGTTGAAAAACCACTTTTCGCACTTGTGTTAGTGTTGAAAAACCACTTTTCGCACTTGTGTTGATACAGGAAACCACTTTTGCACTTGTATTAGTGTGGAAAAAACACTTTTTGCACTTGTGATAGTGTTGAAAAACCACATTTCGCACTTGTGTTAGTGTTGAAAAACCACTTTTCACACTTGTGTTGGTGCAGGAAACCACTTTTGCACTTGTATTAGTGTGGAAAAACCACTTTTCGCACTTGTGTTAGTGTTGAAAAACCACTTTTCGCACTTGTGTTGGTGCAGGAAACCACTTTTGCACTTGTATTAGAGTGGAAAAAACACTTTTTGCACTTGTGATAATGTTGAAAAACCACTTTTCGCACTTGTGTTAGTGTTGAAAAACCACTTTTCGCACTTGTGTTAGTGTTCAAAAACCACTTTTCTCACTTGTGTTGGTGCAGGAAACCACTTTTGCACTTGTATTAGTGTGGAAAAAACACTTTTTGCATTTGTGATAGTGTTGAAAAACCACTTTTCGCACTTGTGTTAGTTTTGAAAAACCACTTTTCGCACTTGTGTTGGTGCAGGAAACCACTTTTGCACTTGTATTAGTGTGGAAAAACCACTTTTCGCACTTGTGTTAGTGTTGAAAAACCACTTTTCGCACTTGTGTTAGTGTTGAAAAACCACTTTTCGCACTTGTGTTAGTGTTGAAAAACCACTTTTCGCACTTGTGTTGGTGCAGGAAACCACTTTTGCACTTGTAGTAGTGTGGAAAAACCACTTTTCGCACTTGTGTTAGTGTTGAAAAACCACTTTTCGCACTTGTGTTAGTGTTGAAAAACCACTTTTCGCACTTGTGTTGGTGCAGGAAACCACTTTTGCACTTGTATTAGTGTGGGAAAAACACTTTTTGCACTTGTGATAGTGTTGAAAAACCACTTTTCGCACTTGTGTTAGTGTTGAAAAACCACTTTTCGCACTTGTGTTGGTGCAGGAAACCACTTTTGCACTTGTATTAGTGTGGAAAAAACACTTTTTGCACTTGTGATAGTGTTGAAAAACCACTTTTCGCACTTGTGTTAGTGTTGAAAAACCACTTTTCGCACTTGTGTTGGTGCAGGAAACCACTTTTGCACTTGTATTAGAGTGGAAAAAACCACTTTTCGCACTTGTGTTAGTGTTGAAAAACCACTTTTCGCACTTGTGATAGTGTTGAAAAACCACTTTTCACACTTGTGTTGGTGCAGGAAACCACTTTTGCACTTGTATTAGTGTGGAAAAAACACTTTTTGCACTTGTGATAGTGTTGAAAAACCACTTTTCGTGCTTGTGTTAGTGTTGAAAAACCACTTTTCGCACTTGTGTTGGTGCAGGAAACCACTTTTGCACTTGTATTAGTGTGGAAAAACCACTTTTCGCACTTGTGTTAGTGTTGAAAAAACATTTTACGCACTTGTGTTAGTGTTGAAAAACCACTTTTCGCACTTGTGTTGGTGCAGGAAACCACTTTTGCACTTGTATTAGTGTCGAAAAAACACTTTTCGCACTTGTGTTAGTGTGAAAAACCACTTTGCGCACTTGTGTTAGTGTTGAAAAACCACTTTTCGCACTTGTGTTGGTGCAGGAAACCACTTTTGCACTTGTATTAGTGTGGAAAAAACACTTTTTGCACTTGTGATAGTGTTGAAAAACCACTTTTCGCACTTGTGTTAGTGTTGTAAAACCACTTTTCGCACTTGTGTTAGTGTTGAAAAACCACTTTTCGCACTTGTGTTTGTGCAGGAAACCACGTTTGCACTTGTATTAGTGTGGAAAAACCACTTTTCGCACTTGTGTTAGTGTTGAAAAACCACTTTTCGCACTTGTGTTCGTGTTGAAAAACCACTTTTCGCACTTGTGTTATTGTTGAAAAACCACTTTTCGCACTTGTGTTGGTGCAGGAAACCACTTTTGCACTTGTATTAGTGTGGAAAAAACACTTTTTGCACTTGTGTTAGTGTTGTAAAACCACTTTTCGCAATTGTGTTAGTGTTGAAAAACCACTTTTCGCACTTGTGTTGGTGCAGGAAACCACTTTTGCACTTGTATTAGTGTGGAAAAAACACTTTTTGCACTTGTGATAGTGTTGAAAAACCACTTTTCGCACTTGTGTTGGTGCAGGAAACCACTTTTGCACTTGTAGTAGTGTGGAAAAACCACTTTTCGCACTTGTGTTAGTGTTGAAAAACCACTTTTCGCACTTGTGTTAGTGTTGAAAAACCACTTTTCGCACTTGTGTTGGTGCAGGAAACCACTTTTGCACTTGTATTAGTGTGGGAAAAACACTTTTTGCACTTGTGATAGTGTTGAAAAACCACTTTTCGCACTTGTGTTATTGTTGAAAAACCACTTTTCGCACTTGTGTTGGTGCAGGAAACCACTTTTGCACTTGTATTAGTGTGGAAAAAACACTTTTTGCACTAGTGATAGTGTTGAAAAACCACTTTTCGCACTTGTGTTAGTGTTGTAAAACCACTTTTCGCAATTGTGTTAGTGTTGAAAAACCACTTTTCGCACTTGTGTTGGTGCAGGAAACCACTTTTGCACTTGTATTAGTGTGGAAAAAACACTTTTTGCACTTGTGATAGTGTTGAAAAACCACTTTTCGCACTTGTGTTGGTGCAGGAAACCACTTTTGCACTTGTATTAGTGTGGAAAAACCACTTTTCGCACTTGTGTTAGTGTTGAAAAACCACTTTTCGCACTTGTGTTCGTGTTGAAAAACCACTTTTCGCACTTGTGTTATTGTTGAAAAACCACTTTTCGCACTTGTGTTGGTGCAGGAAACCACTTTTGCACTTGTATTAGTGTGGAAAAAACACTTTTTGCACTTGTGATAGTGTTGAAAAACCACTTTTCGCACTTGTGTTAGTTTTGAAAAACCACTTTTCGCACTTGTGTTGGTGCAGGAAACCACTTTTGCACTTGTATTAGTGTGGAAAAACCACTTTTCGCACTTGTGTTAGTGTTGAAAAACCACTTTTCGCACTTGTGTTAGTGTTGAAAAACCACTTTTCGCACTTGTGTTAGTGTTGAAAAACCACTTTTCGCACTTGTGTTGGTGCAGGAAACCACTTTTGCACTTGTAGTAGTGTGGAAAAACCACTTTTCGCACTTGTGTTAGTGTTGAAAAACCACTTTTCGCACTTGTGTTAGTGTTGAAAAACCACTTTTCGCACTTGTGTTGGTGCAGGAAACCACTTTTGCACTTGTATTAGTGTGGGAAAAACACTTTTTGCACTTGTGATAGTGTTGAAAAACCACTTTTCGCACTTGTGTTAGTGTTGAAAAACCACTTTTCGCACTTGTGTTGGTGCAGGAAACCACTTTTGCACTTGTATTAGTGTGGAAAAAACACTTTTTGCACTTGTGATAGTGTTGAAAAACCACTTTTCGCACTTGTGTTAGTGTTGAAAAACCACTTTTCGCACTTGTGTTGGTGCAGGAAACCACTTTTGCACTTGTATTAGAGTGGAAAAAACCACTTTTCGCACTTGTGTTAGTGTTGAAAAACCACTTTTCGCACTTGTGATAGTGTTGAAAAACCACTTTTCACACTTGTGTTGGTGCAGGAAACCACTTTTGCACTTGTATTAGTGTGGAAAAAACACTTTTTGCACTTGTGATAGTGTTGAAAAACCACTTTTCGTGCTTGTGTTAGTGTTGAAAAACCACTTTTCGCACTTGTGTTGGTGCAGGAAACCACTTTTGCACTTGTATTAGTGTGGAAAAACCACTTTTCGCACTTGTGTTAGTGTTGAAAAAACACTTTACGCACTTGTGTTAGTGTTGAAAAACCACTTTTCGCACTTGTGTTGGTGCAGGAAACCACTTTTGCACTTGTATTAGTGTCGAAAAAACACTTTTCGCACTTGTGTTAGTGTGAAAAACCACTTTGCGCACTTGTGTTAGTGTTGAAAAACCACTTTTCGCACTTGTGTTGGTGCAGGAAACCACTTTTGCACTTGTATTAGTGTGGAAAAAACACTTTTTGCACTTGTGATAGTGTTGAAAAACCACTTTTCGCACTTGTGTTAGTGTTGTAAAACCACTTTTCGCACTTGTGTTAGTGTTGAAAAACCACTTTTCGCACTTGTGTTGGTGCAGGAAACCACGTTTGCACTTGTATTAGTGTGGAAAAACCACTTTTCGCACTTGTGTTAGTGTTGAAAAACCACTTTTCGCACTTGTGTTCGTGTTGAAAAACCACTTTTCGCACTTGTGTTATTGTTGAAAAACCACTTTTCGCACTTGTGTTGGTGCAGGAAACCACTTTTGCACTTGTATTAGTGTGGAAAAAACACTTTTTGCACTTGTGTTAGTGTTGTAAAACCACTTTTCGCAATTGTGTTAGTGTTGAAAAACCACTTTTCGCACTTGTGTTGGTGCAGGAAACCACTTTTGCACTTGTATTAGTGTGGAAAAAACACTTTTTGCACTTGTGATAGTGTTGAAAAACCACTTTTCGCACTTGTGTTGGTGCAGGAAACCACTTTTGCACTTGTAGTAGTGTGGAAAAACCACTTTTCGCACTTGTGTTAGTGTTGAAAAACCACTTTTCGCACTTGTGTTAGTGTTGAAAAACCACTTTTCGCACTTGTGTTGGTGCAGGAAACCACTTTTGCACTTGTATTAGTGTGGGAAAAACACTTTTTGCACTTGTGATAGTGTTGAAAAACCACTTTTCGCACTTGTGTTATTGTTGAAAAACCACTTTTCGCACTTGTGTTGGTGCAGGAAACCACTTTTGCACTTGTATTAGTGTGGAAAAAACACTTTTTGCACTAGTGATAGTGTTGAAAAACCACTTTTCGCACTTGTGTTAGTGTTGTAAAACCACTTTTCGCAATTGTGTTAGTGTTGAAAAACCACTTTTCGCACTTGTGTTGGTGCAGGAAACCACTTTTGCACTTGTATTAGTGTGGAAAAAACACTTTTTGCACTTGTGATAGTGTTGAAAAACCACTTTTCGCACTTGTGTTGGTGCAGGAAACCACTTTTGCACTTGTATTAGTGTGGAAAAACCACTTTTCGCACTTGTGTTAGTGTTGAAAAACCACTTTTCGCACTTGTGTTCGTGTTGAAAAACCACTTTTCGCACTTGTGTTATTGTTGAAAAACCACTTTTCGCACTTGTGTTGGTGCAGGAAACCACTTTTGCACTTGTATTAGTGTGGAAAAAACACTTTTTGCACTTGTGATAGTGTTGAAAAACCACTTTTCGCACTTGTGTTAGTTTTGAAAAACCACTTTTCGCACTTGTGTTGGTGCAGGAAACCACTTTTGCACTTGTATTAGTGTGGAAAAACCACTTTTCGCACTTGTGTTAGTGTTGAAAAACCACTTTTCGCACTTGTGTTAGTGTTGAAAAACCACTTTTCGCACTTGTGTTAGTGTTGAAAAACCACTTTTCGCACTTGTGTTGGTGCAGGAAACCACTTTTGCACTTGTAGTAGTGTGGAAAAACAACTTTTCGCACTTGTGTTAGTGTTGAAAAACCACTTTTCGCACTTGTGTTAGTGTTGAAAAACCACTTTTCGCACTTGTGTTGGTGCAGGAAACCACTTTTGCACTTGTATTAGTGTGGGAAAAACACTTTTTGCACTTGTGATAGTGTTGAAAAACCACTTTTCGCACTTGTGTTAGTGTTGAAAAACCACTTTTCGCACTTGTGTTGGTGCAGGAAACCACTTTTGCACTTGTATTAGTGTGGAAAAAACACTTTTTGCACTTGTGATAGTGTTGAAAAACCACTTTTCGCACTTGTGTTAGTGTTGAAAAACCACTTTTCGCACTTGTGTTGGTGCAGGAAACCACTTTTGCACTTGTATTAGAGTGGAAAAAACCACTTTTCGCACTTGTGTTAGTGTTGAAAAACCACTTTTCGCACTTGTGATAGTGTTGAAAAACCACTTTTCGCACTTGTGTTGGTGCAGGAAACCACGTTTGCACTTGTATTAGTGTGGAAAAACCACTTTTCGCACTTGTGTTAGTGTTGAAAAACCACTTTTCGCACTTGTGTTCGTGTTGAAAAACCACTTTTCGCACTTGTGTTATTGTTGAAAAACCACTTTTCGCACTTGTGTTGGTGCAGGAAACCACTTTTGCACTTGTATTAGTGTGGAAAAAACACTTTTTGCACTAGTGATAGTGTTCAAAAACCACTTTTCGCACTTGTGTTAGTGTTGTAAAACCACTTTTCGCATTTGTGTTAGTGTTGAAAAACCACTTTTCGCACTTGTGTTGGTGCAGGAAACCACTTTTGCACTTGTATTAGTGTGGAAAAAACACTTTTTGCACTTGTGATAGTGTTGAAAAACCACTTTTCGCACTTGTGTTGGTGCAGGAAACCACTTTTGCACTTGTATTAGTGTGGAAAAACCACTTTTCGCACTTGTGTTAGTGTTGAAAAACCACTTTTCGCACTTGTGTTCGTGTTGAAAAACCACTTTTCGCACTTGTGTTATTGTTGAAAAACCACTTTTCGCACTTGTGTTGGTGCAGGAAACCACTTTTGCACTTGTATTAGTGTGGAAAAAACACTTTTTGCACTAGTGATAGTGTTGAAAAACCACTTTTCGCACTTGTGTTAGTGTTGTAAAACCACTTTTCGCACTTGTGTTAGTGTTGAAAAACCACTTTTCGCACTTGTGTTGGTGCAGGAAACCACTTCTGCACTTGTATTAGTGTGGAAAAAACACTTTTTGCACTTGTGATAGTGTTGAAAAACCACTTTTCGCACTTGTGTTGGTGCAGGAAACCACTTTTGCACTTGCATTAGTGTGGAAAAAACCACTTCTCGCACTTGTGTTAGTGTTGAAAAACCACTTTTCGCACTTGTGTTAGTGTTGAAAAACCACTTTTCGCACTTGTGTTGATACAGGAAACCACTTTTGCACTTGTATTAGTGTGGAAAAAACACTTTTTGCACTTGTGATAGTGTTGAAAAACCACATTTCGCACTTGTGTTAGTGTTGAAAAACCACTTTTCACACTTGTGTTGGTGCAGGAAACCACTTTTGCACTTGTATTAGTGTGGAAAAACCACTTTTCGCACTTGTGTTAGTGTTGAAAAACCACTTTTCGCACTTGTGTTGGTGCAGGAAACCACTTTTGCACTTGTATTAGAGTGGTAAAAACACTTTTTGCACTTGTGATAGTGTTGAAAAACCACTTTTCGCACTTGTGTTAGTGTTGAAAAACCACTTTTCGCACTTGTGTTAGTGTTCAAAAACCACTTTTCTCACTTGTGTTGGTGCAGGAAACCACTTTTGCACTTGTATTAGTGTGGAAAAAACACTTTTTGCACTTGTGATAGTGTTGAAAAACCACTTTTCGCACTTGTGTTAGTTTTGAAAAACCACTTTTCGCACTTGTGTTGGTGCAGGAAACCACTTTTGCACTTGTATTAGTGTGGAAAAACCACTTTTCGCACTTGTGTTAGTGTTGAAAAACCACTTTTCGCACTTGTGTTAGTGTTGAAAAACCACTTTTCGCACTTGTGTTAGTGTTGAAAAACCACTTTTCGCACTTGTGTTGGTGCAGGAAACCACTTTTGCACTTGTAGTAGTGTGGAAAAACCACTTTTCGCACTTGTGTTAGTGTTGAAAAACCACTTTTCGCACTTGTGTTAGTGTTGAAAAACCACTTTTCGCACTTGTGTTGGTGCAGGAAACCACTTTTGCACTTGTATTAGTGTGGGAAAAACACTTTTTGCACTTGTGATAGTGTTGAAAAACCACTTTTCGCACTTGTGTTAGTGTTGAAAAACCACTTTTCGCACTTGTGTTGGTGCAGGAAACCACTTTTGCACTTGTATTAGTGTGGAAAAAACACTTTTTGCACTTGTGATAGTGTTGAAAAACCACTTTTCGCACTTGTGTTAGTGTTGAAAAACCACTTTTCGCACTTGTGTTGGTGCAGGAAACCACTTTTGCACTTGTATTAGAGTGGAAAAAACCACTTTTCGCACTTGTGTTAGTGTTGAAAAACCACTTTTCGCACTTGTGATAGTGTTGAAAAACCACTTTTCGCACTTGTGTTGGTGCAGGAAACCACTTTTGCACTTGTATTAGTGTGGAAAAAACACTTTTTGCACTTGTGATAGTGTTGAAAAACCACTTTTCGCGCTTGTGTTAGTGTTGAAAAACCACTTTTCGCACTTGTGTTGGTGCAGGAAACCACTTTTGCACTTGTATTAGTGTGGAAAAACCACTTTTCGCACTTGTGTTAGTGTTGAAAAAACACTTTACGCACTTGTGTTAGTGTTGAAAAACCACTTTTCGCACTTGTGTTGGTGCAGGAAACCACTTTTGCACTTGTATTAGTGTCGAAAAAACACTTTTCGCACTTGTGTTAGTGTGAAAAACCACTTTGCGCACTTGTGTTAGTGTTGAAAAACCACTTTTCGCACTTGTGTTGGTGCAGGAAACCACTTTTGCACTTGTATTAGTGTGGAAAAAACACTTTTTGCACTTGTGATAGTGTTGAAAAACCACTTTTCGCACTTGTGTTAGTGTTGTAAAACCACTTTTCGCACTTGTGTTAGTGTTGAAAAACCACTTTTCGCACTTGTGTTGGTGCAGGAAACCACGTTTGCACTTGTATTAGTGTGGAAAAACCACTTTTCGCACTTGTGTTAGTGTTGAAAAACCACTTTTCGCACTTGTGTTCGTGTTGAAAAACCACTTTTCGCACTTGTGTTATTGTTGAAAAACCACTTTTCGCACTTGTGTTGGTGCAGGAAACCACTTTTGCACTTGTATTAGTGTGGAAAAAACACTTTTTGCACTAGTGATAGTGTTGAAAAACCACTTTTCGCACTTGTGTTAGTGTTGTAAAACCACTTTTCGCAATTGTGTTAGTGTTGAAAAACCACTTTTCGCACTTGTGTTGGTGCAGGAAACCACTTTTGCACTTGTATTAGTGTGGAAAAAACACTTTTTGCACTTGTGATAGTGTTGAAAAACCACTTTTCGCACTTGTGTTGGTGCAGGAAACCACTTTTGCACTTGTATTAGTGTGGAAAAACCACTTTTCGCACTTGTGTTAGTGTTGAAAAACCACTTTTCGCACTTGTGTTCGTGTTGAAAAACCACTTTTCGCACTTGTGTTATTGTTGAAAAACCACTTTTCGCACTTGTGTTGGTGCAGGAAACCACTTTTGCACTTGTATTAGTGTGGAAAAAACACTTTTTGCACTTGTGATAGTGTTGAAAAACCACTTTTCGCACTTGTGTTAGTTTTGAAAAACCACTTTTCGCACTTGTGTTGGTGCAGGAAACCACTTTTGCACTTGTATTAGTGTGGAAAAACCACTTTTCGCACTTGTGTTAGTGTTGAAAAACCACTTTTCGCACTTGTGTTAGTGTTGAAAAACCACTTTTCGCACTTGTGTTAGTGTTGAAAAACCACTTTTCGCACTTGTGTTGGTGCAGGAAACCACTTTTGCACTTGTAGTAGTGTGGAAAAACCACTTTTCGCACTTGTGTTAGTGTTGAAAAACCACTTTTCGCACTTGTGTTAGTGTTGAAAAACCACTTTTCGCACTTGTGTTGGTGCAGGAAACCACTTTTGCACTTGTATTAGTGTGGGAAAAACACTTTTTGCACTTGTGATAGTGTTGAAAAACCACTTTTCGCACTTGTGTTAGTGTTGAAAAACCACTTTTCGCACTTGTGTTGGTGCAGGAAACCACTTTTGCACTTGTATTAGTGTGGAAAAAACCACTTTTCGCACTTGTGTTAGTGTTGAAAAACCACTTTTCGCACTTGTGATAGTGTTGAAAAACCACTTTTCGCACTTGTGTTGGTGCAGGAAACCACTTTTGCACTTGTATTAGTGTGGAAAAAACACTTTTTGCACTTGTGATAGTGTTGAAAAACCACTTTTCGCGCTTGTGTTAGTGTTGAAAAACCACTTTTCGCACTTGTGTTGGTGCAGGAAACCACTTTTGCACTTGTATTAGTGTGGAAAAACCACTTTTCGCACTTGTGTTAGTGTTGAAAAAACACTTTACGCACTTGTGTTAGTGTTGAAAAACCACTTTTCGCACTTGTGTTGGTGCAGGAAACCACTTTTGCACTTGTATTAGTGTCGAAAAAACACTTTTCGCACTTGTGTTAGTGTGAAAAACCACTTTGCGCACTTGTGTTAGTGTTGAAAAACCACTTTTCGCACTTGTGTTGGTGCAGGAAACCACTTTTGCACTTGTATTAGTGTGGAAAAAACACTTTTTGCACTTGTGATAGTGTTGAAAAACCACTTTTCGCACTTGTGTTAGTGTTGTAAAACCACTTTTCGCACTTGTGTTAGTGTTGAAAAACCACTTTTCGCACTTGTGTTGGTGCAGGAAACCACGTTTGCACTTGTATTAGTGTGGAAAAACCACTTTTCGCACTTGTGTTAGTGTTGAAAAACCACTTTTCGCACTTGTGTTCGTGTTGAAAAACCACTTTTCGCACTTGTGTTATTGTTGAAAAACCACTTTTCGCACTTGTGTTGGTGCAGGAAACCACTTTTGCACTTGTATTAGTGTGGAAAAAACACTTTTTGCACTAGTGATAGTGTTGAAAAACCACTTTTCGCAATTGTGTTAGTGTTGTAAAACCACTTTTCGCAATTGTGTTAGTGTTGAAAAACCACTTTTCGCACTTGTGTTGGTGCAGGAAACCACTTTTGCACTTGTATTAGTGTGGAAAAAACACTTTTTGCACTTGTGATAGTGTTGAAAAACCACTTTTTGCACTTGTGTTGGTGCAGGAAACCACTTTTGCACTTGTATTAGTGTGGAAAAACCAATTTTCGCACTTGTGTTAGTGTTGAAAAACCACTTTTCGCACTTGTGTTCGTGTTGAAAAACCACTTTTCGCACTTGTGTTATTGTTGAAAAACCACTTTTCGCACTTGTGTTGGTGCAGGAAACCACTTTTGCACTTGTATTAGTGTGGAAAAAACACTTTTTGCACTAGTGATAGTGTTGAAAAACCACTTTTCGCACTTGTGTTAGTGTTGTAAAACCACTTTTCGCACTTGTGTTAGTGTTGAAAAACCACTTTTCGCACTTGTGTTGGTGCAGGAAACCACTTCTGCACTTGTATTAGTGTGGAAAAAACACTTTTTGCACTTGTGATAGTGTTGAAAAACCACTTTTCGCACTTGTGTTGGTGCAGGAAACCACTTTTGCACTTGTATTAGTGTGGAAAAAACACTTTTTGCACTTGTGATAGTGTTGAAAAACCACTTTTCGCACTTGTGTTAGTGTTGAAAAACCACTTTTCGCACTTGTGTTGGTGCAGGAAACCACTTTTGCACTTGTATTAGTGTGGAAAAACCACTTTTCGCACTTGTGTTAGTGTTGAAACACCACTTTTCGCACTTGTGTTAGTGTTGAAAAACCATTTTTCGCACTTGTGTTGGTGCAGGAAACCACTTTTGCACTTGCATTAGTGTGGAAAAAACCACTTCTCGCACTTGTGTTAGTGTTGAAAAACCACTTTTCGCACTTGTGTTAGTGTTGAAAAACCACTTTTCGCTCTTGTGTTGATGCAGGAAACCACTTTTGCACTTGTATTAGTGTGGAAAAAACACTTTTTGCACTTGTGATAGTGTTGAAAAACCACATTTCGCACTTGTGTTAGTGTTGAAAAACCACTTTTCACACTTGTGTTGGTGCAGGAAACCACTTTTGCACTTGTATTAGTGTGGAAAAACCACTTTTCGCACTTGTGTTAGTGTTGAAAAACCACTTTTCGCACTTGTGTTAGTGTTGAAAAACCACTTTTCGCACTTGTGTTGGTGCAGGAAACCACTTTTGCACTTGTATTAGAGTGGAAAAAACACTTTTTGCACTTGTGATAGTGTTGAAAAACCACTTTTCGCACTTGTGTTAGTGTTGAAAAACCACTTTTCGCACTTGTGTTAGTGTTGAAAAACCACTTTTCTCACTTGTGTTGGTGCAGGAAACCACTTTTGCACTTGTATTAGTGTGGAAAAAACACTTTTTGCACTTGTGATAGTGTTGAAAAACCACTTTTCGCACTTGTGTTAGTTTTGAAAAACCACTTTTCGCACTTGTGTTGGTGGAGGAAACCACTTTTGCACTTGTATTAGTGTGGAAAAACCACTTTTCGCACTTGTGTTAGTGTTGAAAAACCACTTTTCGCACTTGTGTTAGTGTTGAAAAACCACTTTTCGCACTTGTGTTAGTGTTGAAAAAACACTTTTCGCACTTGTGTTGGTGCAGGAAACCACTTTTGCACTTGTAGTAGTGTGGAAAATACACTTTTCGCACTTGTGTTAGTGTTGAAAAACCACTTTTCGCACTTGTGTTGGTGCAGTAAACCACTTTTGCACTTGTATTAGTGTGGAAAAACCACTTTTCGCACTTGTGTTAGTGTTGAAAAACCACTTTTCGCACTTGTGTTAGTGTTGAAAAACCACTTTTCGCACTTGTGTTGGTGCAGGAAACCACTTTTGCACTTGTATTAGTGTGGAAAAAACACTTTTTGCACTTGTGATAGTGTTGAAAAACCACTTTTCGCACTTGTGTTAGTGTTGAAAAACCACTTTTCGCACTTGTGTTGGTGCAGGAAACCACTTTTGCACTTGTATTAGTGTGGAAAAAACACTTTTTGCACTTGTGATAGTGTTGAAAAACCACTTTTCGCACTTGTGTTAGTGTTGAAAAACCACTTTTCGCACTTGTGTTGGTGCAGGAAACCACTTTTGCACTTGTATTAGAGTGGAAAAAACCACTTTTCGCACTTGTGTTAGTGTTGAAAAACCACTTTTCGCACTTGTGATAGTGTTGAAAAACCACTTTTCGCACTTGTGTTGGTGCAGGAAACCACTTTTGCACTTGTATTAGTGTGGAAAAAACACTTTTTGCACTTGTGATAGTGTTGAAAAACCACTTTTCGCGCTTGTGTTAGTGTTGAAAAACCACTTTTCGCACTTGTGTTGGTGCAGGAAACCCCTTTTGCACTTGTTTTAGTGTGGAAAAACCACTTTTCGCACTTGTGTTAGTGTTGAAAAAACACTTTACGCACTTGTGTTAGTGTTGAAAAACCACTTTTCGCACTTGTGTTGGTGCAGGAAACCACTTTTGCACTTGTATTAGAGTGGAAAAAACCACTTTTCGCACATGTGTTAGTGTTGAAAAACCACTTTTCGCACTTGTGTTAGTGTTGAAAAACCACTTTTCGCACTTGTGTTGGTGCAGGAAACCACTTTTGCACTTGTAGTAGTGTGGAAAATACACTTTTCGCACTTGTGTTAGTGTTGAAAAACCACTTTTCGCACTTGTGTTGGTGCAGTAAACCACTTTTGCACTTGTATTAGTGTGGAAAAACCACTTTTCGCACTTGTTTTAGTGTTGAAAAACCACTTTTCGCACTTGTGTTAGTGTTGAAAAACCACTTTTCGCACTTGTGTTGGTGCAGGAAACCACTTTTGCACTTGTATTAGTGTGGAAAAAACACTTTTTGCACTTGTGATAGTGTTGAAAAACCACTTTGCGCACTTGTGTTAGTGTTGAAAAACCACTTTTCGCACTTGTGTTGGTGCAGGAAACCACTTTTGCACTTGTATTAGTGTGGAAAAAACACTTTTTGAACTTGTGATAGTGTTGAAAAACCACTTTTCGCACTTGTGTTAGTGTTGTAAAACCACTTTTCGCACTTGTGTTAGTGTTGAAAAACCACTTTTCGCACTTGTGTTGGTGCAGGAAACCACGTTTGCACTTGTATTAGTGTGGAAAAACCACTTTTCGCACTTGTGTTAGTGTTGAAAAACCACTTTTCGCACTTGTGTTCGTGTTGAAAAACCACTTTTCGCACTTGTGTTATTGTTGAAAAACCACTTTTCGCACTTGTGTTGGTGCAGGAAACCACTTTTGCACTTGTATTAGTGTGGAAAAAACACTTTTTGCACTAGTGATAGTGTTGAAAAACCACTTTTCGCACTTGTGTTAGTGTTGTAAAACCACTTTTCGCAATTGTGTTAGTGTTGAAAAACCACTTTTCGCACTTGTGTTGGTGCAGGAAACCACTTTTGCACTTGTATTAGTGTGGAAAAAACACTTTTTGCACTTGTGATAGTGTTGAAAAACCACTTTTCGCACTTGTGTTGGTGCAGGAAACCACTTTTGCACTTGTATTAGTGTGGAAAAACCACTTTTCGCACTTGTGTTAGTGTTGAAAAACCACTTTTCGCACTTGTGTTCGTGTTGAAAAACCACTTTTCGCACTTGTGTTATTGTTGAAAAACCACTTTTCGCACTTGTGTTGGTGCAGGAAACCACTTTTGCACTTGTATTAGTGTGGAAAAAACACTTTTTGCACTTGTGATAGTGTTGAAAAACCACTTTTCGCACTTGTGTTAGTTTTGAAAAACCACTTTTTGCACTTGTGTTGGTGCAGGAAACCACTTTTGCACTTGTATTAGTGTGGAAAAACCACTTTTCGCACTTGTGTTAGTGTTGAAAAACCACTTTTCGCACTTGTGTTAGTGTTGAAAAACCACTTTTCGCACTTGTGTTAGTGTTGAAAAACCACTTTTCGCACTTGTGTTGGTGCAGGAAACCACTTTTGCACTTGTAGTAGTGTGGAAAAACCACTTTTCGCACTTGTGTTAGTGTTGAAAAACCACTTTTCGCACTTGTGTTAGTGTTGAAAAACCACTTTTCGCACTTGTGTTGGTGCAGGAAACCACTTTTGCACTTGTATTAGTGTGGGAAAAACACTTTTTGCACTTGTGATAGTGTTGAAAAACCACTTTTCGCACTTGTGTTAGTGTTGAAAAACCACTTTTCGCACTTGTGTTGGTGCAGGAAACCACTTTTGCACTTGTATTAGTGTGGAAAAAACACTTTTTGCACTTGTGATAGTGTTGAAAAACCACTTTTCGCACTTGTGTTAGTGTTGAAAAACCACTTTTCGCACTTGTGTTGGTGCAGGAAACCACTTTTGCACTTGTATTAGAGTGGAAAAAACCACTTTTCGCACTTGTGTTAGTGTTGAAAAACCACTTTTCGCACTTGTGATAGTGTTGAAAAACCACTTTTCGCACTTGTGTTGGTGCAGGAAACCACTTTTGCACTTGTATTAGTGTGGAAAAAACACTTTTTGCACTTGTGATAGTGTTGAAAAACCACTTTTCGCGCTTGTGTTAGTGTTGAAAAACCACTTTTCGCACTTGTGTTGGTGCAGGAAACCACTTTTGCACTTGTATTAGTGTGGAAAAACCACTTTTCGCACTTGTGTTAGTGTTGAAAAAACACTTTACGCACTTGTGTTAGTGTTGAAAAACCACTTTTCGCACTTGTGTTGGTGCAGGAAACCACTTTTGCACTTGTATTAGTGTCGAAAAAACACTTTTCGCACTTGTGTTAGTGTGAAAAACCACTTTGCGCACTTGTGTTAGTGTTGAAAAACCACTTTTCGCACTTGTGTTGGTGCAGGAAACCACTTTTGCACTTGTATTAGTGTGGAAAAAACACTTTTTGCACTTGTGATAGTGTTGAAAAACCACTTTTCGCACTTGTGTTAGTGTTGTAAAACCACTTTTCGCACTTGTGTTAGTGTTGAAAAACCACTTTTCGCACTTGTGTTGGTGCAGGAAACCACGTTTGCACTTGTATTAGTGTGGAAAAACCACTTTTCGCACTTGTGTTAGTGTTGAAAAACCACTTTTCGCACTTGTGTTCGTGTTGAAAAACCACTTTTTGCACTTGTGTTATTGTTGAAAAACCACTTTTCGCACTTGTGTTGGTGCAGGAAACCACTTTTGCACTTGTATTAGTGTGGAAAAAACACTTTTTGCACTAGTGATAGTGTTGAAAAACCACTTTTCGCAATTGTGTTAGTGTTGTAAAACCACTTTTCGCAATTGTGTTAGTGTTGAAAAACCACTTTTCGCACTTGTGTTGGTGCAGGAAACCACTTTTGCACTTGTATTAGTGTGGAAAAAACACTTTTTGCACTTGTGATAGTGTTGAAAAACCACTTTTTGCACTTGTGTTGGTGCAGGAAACCACTTTTGCACTTGTATTAGTGTGGAAAAACCAATTTTCGCACTTGTGTTAGTGTTGAAAAACCACTTTTCGCACTTGTGTTCGTGTTGAAAAACCACTTTTCGCACTTGTGTTATTGTTGAAAAACCACTTTTCGCACTTGTGTTGGTGCAGGAAACCACTTTTGCACTTGTATTAGTGTGGAAAAAACACTTTTTGCACTAGTGATAGTGTTGAAAAACCACTTTTCGCACTTGTGTTAGTGTTGTAAAACCACTTTTCGCACTTGTGTTAGTGTTGAAAAACCACTTTTCGCACTTGTGTTGGTGCAGGAAACCACTTCTGCACTTGTATTAGTGTGGAAAAAACACTTTTTGCACTTGTGATAGTGTTGAAAAACCACTTTTCGCACTTGTGTTGGTGCAGGAAACCACTTTTGCACTTGTATTAGTGTGGAAAAAACACTTTTTACCTTCGCAAAAGCGGAAGGTTATGTTTTGATCGCTGTGTATTTATTTGTATGTCTGTGTGTGTGTATGTTAATCGCATAACTCAAAAAGTATTCAACCGAATTGCATGAAATTTGGTGGGATGATTGGTTATTATACGGGACACATTTGATTAGATTTTGGGAAACAGATTTGCTCAAATTCTGACTATTTTTAACTCGATCGTATTGCACTCAAAGTTATGAGCGACTGAAGAAGAAGATGTCCATCCAGGACGTCATCACTATAACGCGATCTCCCGCGATCATTTCAACCTCAAAAAAAATTATAATTGCAGATTTGACAATAGATGAGGCATATTAACAAACGAATGAAACAGATTTGCTCAAATTCTGACTATTTTTAACTCGATCGTATTTCACTCAAAGTTATGCGCGACTGAAGAAGAAGATGTCCATCCAGGACGTCATCACTATAACGCGATCTCCCGCGATCATTTCAACCTCAAAAAAAATTATAATTGCAGATTTGACAATAGATGAGGCATATTAACAAACGAATGAAACAGATTTGCTCAAATTCTGACTATTTTTAACTCGATCGTATTTCACTCAAAGTTATGAGCGACTGAAGAAGAAGATGTCCATCCAGGACGTCATCACTATAACGCAATCTCCCGCGATCATTTCAACCTCAAAAATTTTATTTTGGCAACAAAAGTAGCTGCGGCGAAGGTATGCGCTCTACCGAGTGCCCGTTCTAGTTGCACTTGTGATAGTGTTGAAAAACCACTTTTCGCACTTGTGTTAGTGTTGAAAAACCACTTTTCGCACTTGTGTTGGTGCAGGAAACCACTTTTGCACTTGTATTAGTGTGGAAAAACCACTTTTCGCACTTGTGTTAGTGTTGAAACACCACTTTTCGCACTTGTGTTAGTGTTGAAAAACCATTTTTCGCACTTGTGTTGGTGCAGGAAACCACTTTTGCACTTGCATTAGTGTGGAAAAAACCACTTCTCGCACTTGTGTTAGTGTTGAAAAACCACTTTTCGCACTTGTGTTAGTGTTGAAAAACCACTTTTCGCTCTTGTGTTGATGCAGGAAACCACTTTTGCACTTGTATTAGTGTGGAAAAAACACTTTTTGCACTTGTGATAGTGTTGAAAAACCACATTTCGCACTTGTGTTAGTGTTGAAAAACCACTTTTCACACTTGTGTTGGTGCAGGAAACCACTTTTGCACTTGTATTAGTGTGGAAAAACCACTTTTCGCACTTGTGTTAGTGTTGAAAAACCACTTTTCGCACTTGTGTTAGTGTTGAAAAACCACTTTTCGCACTTGTGTTGGTGCAGGAAACCACTTTTGCACTTGTATTAGAGTGGAAAAAACACTTTTTGCACTTGTGATAGTGTTGAAAAACCACTTTTCGCACTTGTGTTAGTGTTGAAAAACCACTTTTCGCACTTGTGTTAGTGTTGAAAAACCACTTTTCTCACTTGTGTTGGTGCAGGAAACCACTTTTGCACTTGTATTAGTGTGGAAAAAACACTTTTTGCACTTGTGATAGTGTTGAAAAACCACTTTTCGCACTTGTGTTAGTTTTGAAAAACCACTTTTCGCACTTGTGTTGGTGGAGGAAACCACTTTTGCACTTGTATTAGTGTGGAAAAACCACTTTTCGCACTTGTGTTAGTGTTGAAAAACCACTTTTCGCACTTGTGTTAGTGTTGAAAAACCACTTTTCGCACTTGTGTTAGTGTTGAAAAAACACTTTTCGCACTTGTGTTGGTGCAGGAAACCACTTTTGCACTTGTAGTAGTGTGGAAAATACACTTTTCGCACTTGTGTTAGTGTTGAAAAACCACTTTTCGCACTTGTGTTGGTGCAGTAAACCACTTTTGCACTTGTATTAGTGTGGAAAAACCACTTTTCGCACTTGTGTTAGTGTTGAAAAACCACTTTTCGCACTTGTGTTAGTGTTGAAAAACCACTTTTCGCACTTGTGTTGGTGCAGGAAACCACTTTTGCACTTGTATTAGTGTGGAAAAAACACTTTTTGCACTTGTGATAGTGTTGAAAAACCACTTTTCGCACTTGTGTTAGTGTTGAAAAACCACTTTTCGCACTTGTGTTGGTGCAGGAAACCACTTTTGCACTTGTATTAGTGTGGAAAAAACACTTTTTGCACTTGTGATAGTGTTGAAAAACCACTTTTCGCACTTGTGTTAGTGTTGAAAAACCACTTTTCGCACTTGTGTTGGTGCAGGAAACCACTTTTGCACTTGTATTAGAGTGGAAAAAACCACTTTTCGCACTTGTGTTAGTGTTGAAAAACCACTTTTCGCACTTGTGATAGTGTTGAAAAACCACTTTTCGCACTTGTGTTGGTGCAGGAAACCACTTTTGCACTTGTATTAGTGTGGAAAAAACACTTTTTGCACTTGTGATAGTGTTGAAAAACCACTTTTCGCGCTTGTGTTAGTGTTGAAAAACCACTTTTCGCACTTGTGTTGGTGCAGGAAACCCCTTTTGCACTTGTTTTAGTGTGGAAAAACCACTTTTCGCACTTGTGTTAGTGTTGAAAAAACACTTTACGCACTTGTGTTAGTGTTGAAAAACCACTTTTCGCACTTGTGTTGGTGCAGGAAACCACTTTTGCACTTGTATTAGAGTGGAAAAAACCACTTTTCGCACATGTGTTAGTGTTGAAAAACCACTTTTCGCACTTGTGTTAGTGTTGAAAAACCACTTTTCGCACTTGTGTTGGTGCAGGAAACCACTTTTGCACTTGTAGTAGTGTGGAAAATACACTTTTCGCACTTGTGTTAGTGTTGAAAAACCACTTTTCGCACTTGTGTTGGTGCAGTAAACCACTTTTGCACTTGTATTAGTGTGGAAAAACCACTTTTCGCACTTGTTTTAGTGTTGAAAAACCACTTTTCGCACTTGTGTTAGTGTTGAAAAACCACTTTTCGCACTTGTGTTGGTGCAGGAAACCACTTTTGCACTTGTATTAGTGTGGAAAAAACACTTTTTGCACTTGTGATAGTGTTGAAAAACCACTTTTCGCACTTGTGTTGGTGCAGGAAACCACTTTTGCACTTGTATTAGTGTGGAAAAACCAATTTTCGCACTTGTGTTAGTGTTGAAAAACCACTTTTCGCACTTGTGTTCGTGTTGAAAAACCACTTTTCGCACTTGTGTTATTGTTGAAAAACCACTTTTCGCACTTGTGTTGGTGCAGGAAACCACTTTTGCACTTGTATTAGTGTGGAAAAAACACTTTTTGCACTAGTGATAGTGTTGAAAAACCACTTTTCGCACTTGTGTTAGTGTTGTAAAACCACTTTTCGCACTTGTGTTAGTGTTGAAAAACCACTTTTCGCACTTGTGTTGGTGCAGGAAACCACTTCTGCACTTGTATTAGTGTGGAAAAAACACTTTTTGCACTTGTGATAGTGTTGAAAAACCACTTTTCGCACTTGTGTTGGTGCAGGAAACCACTTTTGCACTTGTATTAGTGTGGAAAAAACACTTTTTGCACTTGTGATAGTGTTGAAAAACCACTTTTCGCACTTGTGTTAGTGTTGAAAAACCACTTTTCGCACTTGTGTTGGTGCAGGAAACCACTTTTGCACTTGTATTAGTGTGGAAAAACCACTTTTCGCACTTGTGTTAGTGTTGAAACACCACTTTTCGCACTTGTGTTAGTGTTGAAAAACCATTTTTCGCACTTGTGTTGGTGCAGGAAACCACTTTTGCACTTGCATTAGTGTGGATAAAACCACTTCTCGCACTTGTGTTAGTGTTGAAAAACCACTTTTCGCACTTGTGTTAGTGTTGAAAAACCACTTTTCGCTCTTGTGTTGATGCAGGAAACCACTTTTGCACTTGTATTAGTGTGGAAAAAACACTTTTTGCACTTGTGATAGTGTTGAAAAACCACATTTCGCACTTGTGTTAGTGTTGAAAAACCACTTTTCACACTTGTGTTGGTGCAGGAAACCACTTTTGCACTTGTATTAGTGTGGAAAAACCACTTTTCGCACTTGTGTTAGTGTTGAAAAACCACTTTTCGCACTTGTGTTAGTGTTGAAAAACCACTTTTCGCACTTGTGTTGGTGCAGGAAACCACTTTTGCACTTGTATTAGAGTGGAAAAAACACTTTTTGCACTTGTGATAGTGTTGAAAAACCACTTTTCGCACTTGTGTTAGTGTTGAAAAACCACTTTTCGCACTTGTGTTAGTGTTGAAAAACCACTTTTCTCACTTGTGTTGGTGCAGGAAACCACTTTTGCACTTGTATTAGTGTGGAAAAAACACTTTTTGCACTTGTGATAGTGTTGAAAAACCACTTTTCGCACTTGTGTTAGTTTTGAAAAACCACTTTTCGCACTTGTGTTGGTGGAGGAAACCACTTTTGCACTTGTATTAGTGTGGAAAAACCACTTTTCGCACTTGTGTTAGTGTTGAAAAACCACTTTTCGCACTTGTGTTAGTGTTGAAAAACCACTTTTCGCACTTGTGTTAGTGTTGAAAAAACACTTTTCGCACTTGTGTTGGTGCAGGAAACCACTTTTGCACTTGTAGTAGTGTGGAAAATACACTTTTCGCACTTGTGTTAGTGTTGAAAAACCACTTTTCGCACTTGTGTTGGTGCAGTAAACCACTTTTGCACTTGTATTAGTGTGGAAAAACCACTTTTCGCACTTGTGTTAGTGTTGAAAAACCACTTTTCGCACTTGTGTTAGTGTTGAAAAACCACTTTTCGCACTTGTGTTGGTGCAGGAAACCACTTTTGCACTTGTATTAGTGTGGAAAAAACACTTTTTGCACTTGTGATAGTGTTGAAAAACCACTTTTCGCACTTGTGTTAGTGTTGAAAAACCACTTTTCGCACTTGTGTTGGTGCAGGAAACCACTTTTGCACTTGTATTAGTGTGGAAAAAACACTTTTTGCACTTGTGATAGTGTTGAAAAACCACTTTTCGCACTTGTGTTAGTGTTGAAAAACCACTTTTCGCACTTGTGTTGGTGCAGGAAACCACTTTTGCACTTGTATTAGAGTGGAAAAAACCACTTTTCGCACTTGTGTTAGTGTTGAAAAACCACTTTTCGCACTTGTGATAGTGTTGAAAAACCACTTTTCGCACTTGTGTTGGTGCAGGAAACCACTTTTGCACTTGTATTAGTGTGGAAAAAACACTTTTTGCACTTGTGATAGTGTTGAAAAACCACTTTTCGCGCTTGTGTTAGTGTTGAAAAACCACTTTTCGCACTTGTGTTGGTGCAGGAATCCCCTTTTGCACTTGTATTAGTGTGGAAAAACCACTTTTCGCACTTGTGTTAGTGTTGAAAAAACACTTTACGCACTTGTGTTAGTGTTGAAAAACCACTTTTCGCACTTGTGTTGGTGCAGGAAACCACTTTTGCACTTGTATTAGAGTGGAAAAAACCACTTTTCGCACATGTGTTAGTGTTGAAAAACCACTTTTCGCACTTGTGTTAGTGTTGAAAAACCACTTTTCGCACTTGTGTTGGTGCAGGAAACCACTTTTGCACTTGTAGTAGTGTGGAAAATACACTTTTCGCACTTGTGTTAGTGTTGAAAAACCACTTTTCGCACTTGTGTTGGTGCAGTAAACCACTTTTGCACTTGTATTAGTGTGGAAAAACCACTTTTCGCACTTGTTTTAGTGTTGAAAAACCACTTTTCGCACTTGTGTTAGTGTTGAAAAACCACTTTTCGCACTTGTGTTGGTGCAGGAAACCACTTTTGCACTTGTATTAGTGTGGAAAAAACACTTTTTGCACTTGTGGTAGTGTTGAAAAACCACTTTTCGCACTTGTGTTAGTGTTTGAAAACCACTTTTCGCACTTGTGTTGGTGCAGGAAACCACTTTTGCACTTGCATTAGTGTGGAAAAACCACTTTTCTCACTTGTGTTAGTGTTGAAAAACCACTTTTCGCACTTGTCTTGGTGCAGGAAACCACTTTTGCACTTGTATTAGTGTGGAAAAAACACTTTTTGCACTTGTGATAGTGTTGAAAAACCACTTTTCGCACTTGTGTTAGTGTTGAAAAACCACTTTTCGCACTTGTGTTGGTGCAGGAAACCACTTTTGCACTTGTATTAATGTGGAAAAACCACTTTTCGCACTTGTGTTAGTGTTGAAAAACCACTTTTCGCACTTGTGTTAGTGTTGAAAAACCATTTTTCGCACTTGTGTTGGTGCAGGAAACCACTTTTGCACTTGCATTAGTGTGGAAAAAACCACTTCTCGCACTTGTGTTAGTGTTGAAAAAGCACTTTTCGCACTTGTGTTAGTGTTGAAAAACCACTTTTCGCACTTGTGTTGATGCAGGAAACCACTTTTGCACTTGTATTAGTGTGGAAAAAACACTTTTTGCACTTGTGATAGTGTTGAAAAACCACATTTCGCACTTGTGTTAGTGTTGAAAAACCACTTTTCACACTTGTGTTGGTGCAGGAAACCACTTTTACACTTGTATTAGTGTGGAAAAACCACTTTTCGCACTTGTGTTAGTGTTGAAAAACCACTTTTCGCACTTGTGTTAGTGTTGAAAAACCACTTTTCGCACTTGTGTTGGTGCAGGAAACCACTTTTGCACTTGTATTAGAGTGGAAAAAACACTTTTTGCACTTGTGATAGTGTTGAAAAACCACTTTTCGCACTTGTGTTAGTGTTGAAAAACCACTTTTCGCACTTGTGTTAGTGTTGAAAAACCACTTTTCTCACTTGTGTTGGTGCAGGAAACCACTTTTGCACTTGTATTAGTGTGGAAAAAACACTTTTTGCACTTGTGATAGTGTTGAAAAACCACTTTTCGCACTTGTGTTAGTTTTGAAAAACCACTTTTCGCACTTGTGTTGGTGCAGGAAACCACTTTTGCACTTGTATTAGTGTGGAAAAACCACTTTTCGCACTTGTGTTAGTGTTGAAAAACCACTTTTCGCACTTGTGTTAGTGTTGAAAAACCACTTTTCGCACTTGTGTTGGTGCAGTAAACCACTTTTGCACTTGTATTAGTGTGGAAAAACCACTTTTCGCACTTGTTTTAGTGTTGAAAAACCACTTTTCGCACTTGTGTTAGTGTTGAAAAACCACTTTTCGCACTTGTGTTGGTGCAGGAAACCACTTTTGCACTTGTAGTAGTGTGGAAAATACACTTTTCGCACTTGTGTTAGTGTTGAAAAACCACTTTTCGCACTTGTGTTGGTGCAGTAAACCACTTTTGCACTTGTATTAGTGTGGAAAAACCACTTTTCGCACTTGTGTTAGTGTTGAAAAACCACTTTTCGCACTTGTGTTGGTGCAGGAAACCACTTTTGCACTTGTAGTAGTGTGGAAAATACACTTTTCGCACTTGTGTTAGTGATGAAAAACCACTTTTCGCACATGTTGGTGCAGGAAACCACTTTTGCACTTGTATTAGTGTGGAAAAAACACTTTTTGCACTTGTGATAGTGTTGAAAAACCACTTTTCGCACTTGTGTTGGTGCAGGAAACCACTTTTGCACTTGTATTAGTGTGGAAAAACCACTTTTCGCACTTGTGTTAGTGTTGAAAAACCACTTTTCGCACTTGTGTTCGTGTTGAAAAACCACTTTTCGCACTTGTGTTATTGTTGAAAAACCACTTTTCGCACTTGTGTTGGTGCAGGAAACCACTTTTGCACTTGTATTAGTGTGGAAAAAACACTTTTTGCACTTGTGATAGTGTTGAAAAACCACTTTTCGCACTTGTGTTAGTTTTGAAAAACCACTTTTCGCACTTGTGTTGGTGCAGGAAACCACTTTTGCACTTGTATTAGTGTGGAAAAACCACTTTTCGCACTTGTGTTAGTGTTGAAAAACCACTTTTCGCACTTGTGTTAGTGTTGAAAAACCACTTTTCGCACTTGTGTTAGTGTTGAAAAACCACTTTTCGCACTTGTGTTGGTGCAGGAAACCACTTTTGCACTTGTAGTAGTGTGGAAAAACCACTTTTCGCACTTGTGTTAGTGTTGAAAAACCACTTTTCGCACTTGTGTTAGTGTTGAAAAACCACTTTTCGCACTTGTGTTGGTGCAGGAAACCACTTTTGCACTTGTATTAGTGTGGGAAAAACACTTTTTGCACTTGTGATAGTGTTGAAAAACCACTTTTCGCACTTGTGTTAGTGTTGAAAAACCACTTTTCGCACTTGTGTTGGTGCAGGAAACCACTTTTGCACTTGTATTAGTGTGGAAAAACCACTTTTTGCACTTGTGATAGTGTTGAAAAACCACTTTTCGCACTTGTGTTAGTGTTGAAAAACCACTTTTCGCACTTGTGTTGGTGCAGGAAACCACTTTTGCACTTGTATTAGAGTGGAAAAAACCACTTTTCGCACTTGTGTTAGTGTTGAAAAACCACTTTTCGCACTTGTGATAGTGTTGAAAAACCACTTTTCGCACTTGTGTTGGTGCAGGAAACCACTTTTGCACTTGTATTAGTGTGGAAAAAACACTTTTTGCACTTGTGATAGTGTTGAAAAACCACTTTTCGCGCTTGTGTTAGTGTTGAAAAACCACTTTTCGCACTTGTGTTGGTGCAGGAAACCACTTTTGCACTTGTATTAGTGTGGAAAAACCACTTTTCGCACTTGTGTTAGTGTTGAAAAAACACTTTACGCACTTGTGTTAGTGTTGAAAAACCACTTTTCGCACTTGTGTTGGTGCAGGAAACCACTTTTGCACTTGTATTAGTGTCGAAAAAACACTTTTCGCACTTGTGTTAGTGTGAAAAACCACTTTGCGCACTTGTGTTAGTGTTGAAAAACCACTTTTCGCACTTGTGTTGGTGCAGGAAACCACTTTTGCACTTGTATTAGTGTGGAAAAAACACTTTTTGCACTTGTGATAGTGTTGAAAAACCACTTTTCGCACTTGTGTTAGTGTTGTAAAACCACTTTTCGCACTTGTGTTAGTGTTGAAAAACCACTTTTCGCACTTGTGTTGGTGCAGGAAACCACGTTTGCACTTGTATTAGTGTGGAAAAACCACTTTTCGCACTTGTGTTAGTGTTGAAAAACCACTTTTCGCACTTGTGTTCGTGTTGAAAAACCACTTTTCGCACTTGTGTTATTGTTGAAAAACCACTTTTCGCACTTGTGTTGGTGCAGGAAACCACTTTTGCACTTGTATTAGTGTGGAAAAAACACTTTTTGCACGAGTGATAGTGTTGAAAAACCACTTTTCGCACTTGTGTTAGTGTTGTAAAACCACTTTTCGCAATTGTGTTAGTGTTGAAAAACCACTTTTCGCACTTGTGTTGGTGCAGGAAACCACTTTTGCACTTGTATTAGTGTGGAAAAAACACTTTTTGCACTTGTGATAGTGTTGAAAAACCACTTTTCGCACTTGTGTTGGTGCAGGAAACCACTTTTGCACTTGTATTAGTGTGGAAAAACCACTTTTCGCACTTGTGTTAGTGTTGAAAAACCACTTTTCGCACTTGTGTTTGTGTTGAAAAACCACTTTTCGCACTTGTGTTATTGTTGAAAAACCACTTTTCGCACTTGTGTTGGTGCAGGAAACCACTTTTGCACTTGTATTAGTGTGGAAAAAACACTTTTTGCACTAGTGATAGTGTTGAAAAACCACTTTTCGCACTTGTGTTAGTGTTGTAAAACCACTTTTCGCACTTGTGTTAGTGTTGAAAAACCACTTTTCGCACTTGTGTTGGTGCAGGAAACCACTTCTGCACTTGTATTAGTGTGGAAAAAAAACTTTTTGCACTTGTGATAGTGTTGAAAAACCACTTTTCGCACTTGTGTTGGTGCATGAAACCACTTTTGCACTTGTATTAGTGTGGAAAAAACACTTTTTGCACTTGTGATAGTGTTGAAAAACCACTTTTCGCACTTGTGTTAGTGTTGAAAAACCACTTTTCGCACTTGTGTTGGTGCAGGAAACCACTTTTGCACTTGTATTAGTGTGGAAAAACCACTTTTCGCACTTGTGTTAGTGTTGAAACACCACTTTTCGCACTTGTGTTAGTGTTGAAAAACCATTTTTCGCACTTGTGTTGGTGCAGGAAACCACTTTTGCACTTGCATTAGTGTGGAAAAAACCACTTCTCGCACTTGTGTTAGTGTTGAAAAACCACTTTTCGCACTTGTGTTAGTGTTGAAAAACCACTTTTCGCTCTTGTGTTGATGCAGGAAACCACTTTTGCACTTGTATTAGTGTGGAAAAAAACACTTTTTGCACTTGTGATAGTGTTGAAAAACCACATTTCGCACTTGTGTTAGTGTTGAAAAACCACTTTTCACACTTGTGTTGGTGCAGGAAACCACTTTTGCACTTGTATTAGTGTGGAAAAACCACTTTTCGCACTTGTGTTAGTGTTGAAAAACCACTTTTCGCACTTGTGTTAGTGTTGAAAAACCACTTTTCGCACTTGTGTTGGTGCAGGAAACCACTTTTGCACTTGTATTAGAGTGGAAAAAACACTTTTTGCACTTGTGATAGTGTTGAAAAACCACTTTTCGCACTTGTGTTAGTGTTGAAAAACCACTTTTCGCACTTGTGTTAGTGTTGAAAAACCACTTTTCTCACTTGTGTTGGTGCAGGAAACCACTTTTGCACTTGTATTAGTGTGGAAAAAACACTTTTTGCACTTGTGATAGTGTTGAAAAACCACTTTTCGCACTTGTGTTAGTTTTGAAAAACCACTTTTCGCACTTGTGTTGGTGCAGGAAACCACTTTTGCACTTGTATTAGTGTGGAAAAACCACTTTTCGCACTTGTGTTAGTGTTGAAAAACCACTTTTCGCACTTGTGTTAGTGTTGAAAAACCACTTTTCGCACTTGTGTTAGTGTTGAAAAAACACTTTTCGCACTTGTGTTGGTGCAGGAAACCACTTTTGCACTTGTAGTAGTGTGGAAAATACACTTTTCGCACTTGTGTTAGTGTTGAAAAACCACTTTTCGCACTTGTGTTGGTGCAGTAAACCACTTTTGCACTTGTATTAGTGTGGAAAAACCACTTTTCGCACTTGTGTTAGTGTTGAAAAACCACTTTTCGCACTTGTGTTAGTGTTGAAAAACCACTTTTCGCACTTGTGTTGGTGCAGGAAACCACTTTTGCACTTGTATTAGTGTGGAAAAAACACTTTTTGCACTTGTGATAGTGTTGAAAAACCACTTTTCGCACTTGTGTTAGTGTTGAAAAACCACTTTTCGCACTTGTGTTGGTGCAGGAAACCACTTTTGCACTTGTATTAGTGTGGAAAAAACACTTTTTGCACTTGTGATAGTGTTGAAAAACCACTTTTCGCACTTGTGTTAGTGTTGAAAAACCACTTTTCGCACTTGTGTTGGTGCAGGAAACCACTTTTGCACTTGTATTAGAGTGGAAAAAACCACTTTTCGCACTTGTGTTAGTGTTGAAAAACCACTTTTCGCACTTGTGATAGTGTTGAAAAACCACTTTTCGCACTTGTGTTGGTGCAGGAAACCACTTTTGCACTTGTATTAGTGTGGAAAAAACACTTTTTGCACTTGTGATAGTGTTGAAAAACCACTTTTCGCGCTTGTGTTAGTGTTGAAAAACCACTTTTCGCACTTGTGTTGGTGCAGGAAACCACTTTTGCACTTGTATTAGTGTGGAAAAACCACTTTTCGCACTTGTGTTAGTGTTGAAAAAACACTTTACGCACTTGTGTTAGTGTTGAAAAACCACTTTTCGCACTTGTGTTGGTGCAGGAAACCACTTTTGCACTTATATTAGAGTGGAAAAAACCACTTTTCGCACATGTGTTAGTGTTGAAAAACCACTTTTCGCACTTGTGTTAGTGTTGAAAAACCACTTTTCGCACTTGTGTTGGTGCAGGAAACCACTTTTGCACTTGTAGTAGTGTGGAAAATACACTTTTCGCACTTGTGTTAGTGTTGAAAAACCACTTTTCGCACTTGTGTTGGTGCAGTAAACCACTTTTGCACTTGTATTAGTGTGGAAAAACCACTTTTCGCACTTGTTTTAGTGTTGAAAAACCACTTTTCGCACTTGTGTTAGTGTTGAAAAACCACTTTTCGCACTTGTGTTGGTGCAGGAAACCACTTTTGCACTTGTATTAGTGTGGAAAAAACACTTTTTGCACTTGTGGTAGTGTTGAAAAACCACTTTTCGCACTTGTGTTAGTGTTTGAAAACCACTTTTCGCACTTGTGTTGGTGCAGGAAACCACTTTTGCACTTGCATTAGTGTGGAAAAACCACTTTTCTCACTTGTGTTAGTGTTGAAAAACCACTTTTCGCACTTGTCTTGGTGCAGGAAACCACTTTTGCACTTGTATTAGTGTGGAAAAAACACTTTTTGCACTAGTGATAGTGTTGAAAAACCACTTTTCGCACTTGTGTTAGTGTTGAAAAACCACTTTTCGCAGTTGTGTTGGTGCAGGAAACCACTTTTGCACTTGTATTAGTGTGGAAAAAACACTTTTTGCACTTGTGATAGTGTTGAAAAACCACTTTTCGCACTTGTGTTAGTTTTGAAAAATCACTTTTCGCACTTGTGTTGGTGCAGGAAACCACTTTTGCACTTGCATTAGTGTGGAAAAAACCACTTCTCGCACTTGTGTTAGTGTTGAAAAACCACTTTTCGCACTTGTGTTAGTGTTGAAAAACCACTTTTCGCACTTGTGTTGATGCAGGAAACCACTTTTGCGCTTGTATTAGTGTGGAAAAAACACTTTTTGCACTTGTGATAGTGTTGAAAAACCACATTTCGCACTTGTGTTAGTGTTGAAAAACCACTTTTCACACTTGTGTTGGTGCAGGAAACCACTTTTGCACTTGTATTAGTGTGGAAAAACCACTTTTCGCACTTGTGTTAGTGTTGAAAAACCACTTTTCGCACTTGTGTTAGTGTTGAAAAACCACTTTTCGCACTTGTGTTGGTGCAGGAAACCACTTTTGCACTTGTATTAGAGTGGAAAAAACACTTTTTGCACTTGTGATAGTGTTCAAAAACCACTTTTCGCACTTGTGTTAGTGTTGAAAAACCACTTTTCGCACTTGTGTTAGTGTTGAAAAACCACTTTTCTCACTTGTGTTGGTGCAGGAAACCACTTTTGCACTTGTATTAGTGTGGAAAAAACACTTTTTGCACTTGTGATAGTGTTGAAAAACCACTTTTCGCACTTGTGTTAGTTTTGAAAAATCACTTTTCGCACTTGTGTTGGTGCAGGAAACCACTTTTGCACTTGTATTAGTGTGGAAAAACCACTTTTCACACTTGTGTTAGTGTTGAAAAACCACTTTTCGAACTTGTGTTAGTGTTGAAAAACCACTTTTCGCACTTGTGTTGGTGCAGTAAACCACTTTTGCACTTGTATTAGTGTGGAAAAACCACTTTTCGCACTTGTTTTAGTGTTGAAAAACCACTTTTCGCACTTGTGTTAGTGTTGAAAAACCACTTTTCGCACTTGTGTTGGTGCAGGAAACCACTTTTGCACTTGTAGTAGTGTGGAAAATACACTTTTCGCACTTGTGTTAGTGTTGAAAAACCACTTTTCGCACTTGTGTTGGTGCAGTAAACCACTTTTGCACTTGTATTAGTGTGGAAAAACCACTTTTCGCACTTGTGTTAGTGTTGAAAAACCACTTTTCGCACTTGTGTTGGTGCAGGAAACCACTTTTGCACTTGTAGTAGTGTGGAAAATACACTTTTCGCACTTGTGTTAGTGTTGAAAAACCACTTTTCGCACATGTTGGTGCAGGAAACCACTTTTGCACTTGTATTAGTGTGGAAAAAACACTTTTTGCACTTGTGATAGTGTTGAAAAACCACTTTTCGCACTTGTGTTAGTTTTGAAAAACCACTTTTCGCACTTGTGTTAGTTTTGAAAAACCACTTTTCGCACTTGTGTTGGTGCAGGAAACCACTTTTGCACTTGTATTAGTGTGGAAAAACCACTTTTCGCACTTGTGTTAGTGTTGAAAAACCACTTTTCGCACTTGTGTTAGTGTTGAAAAACCACTTTTCGCACTTGTGTTGGTGCAGTAAACCACTTTTGCACTTGTATTAGTGTGGAAAAACCACTTTTCGCACTTGTTTTAGTGTTGAAAAACCACTTTTCGCACTTGTGTTAGTGTTGAAAAACCACTTTTCGCACTTGTGTTGGTGCAGGAAACCACTTTTGCACTTGTAGTAGTGTGTAAAATACACTTTTCGCACTTGTGTTAGTGTTGAAAAACCACTTTTCGCACTTGTGTTGGTGCAGTAAACCACTTTTGCACTTGTATTAGTGTGGAAAAACCACTTTTCGCACTTGTTTTAGTGTTGAAAAACCACTTTTCGCACTTGTGTTAGTGTTGAAAAACCACTTTTCGCACTTGTGTTGGTGCAGGAAACCACTTTTGCACTTGTATTAGTGTGGAAAAAACACTTTTTGCACTTGTGATAGTGTTGAAAAACCACATTTCGCACTTGTGTTAGTGTTGAAAAACCACTTTTCACACTTGTGTTGGTGCAGGAAACCACTTTTGCACTTGTATTAGTGTGGAAAAACCACTTTTCGCACTTGTGTTAGTGTTGAAAAACCACTTTTCGCACTTGTGTTGGTGCAGGAAACCACTTTTGCACTTGTATTAGAGTGGAAAAAACACTTTTTGCACTTGTGATAGTGTTGAAAAACCACTTTTCGCACTTGTGTTAGTGTTGAAAAACCACTTTTCGCACTTGTGTTAGTGTTGAAAAACCACTTTTCTCACTTGTGTTGGTGCAGGAAACCACTTTTGCACTTGTATTAGTGTGGAAAAAACACTTTTTGCACTTGTGATAGTGTTGAAAAACCACTTTTCGCACTTGTGTTAGTGTTGAAAAACCACTTTTCGCACTTGTGTTAGTGTTGAAAAACCACTTTTCTCACTTGTGTTGGTGCAGGAAACCACTTTTGCACTTGTATTAGTGTGGAAAAAACACTTTTTGCACTTGTGATAGTGTTGAAAAACCACTTTTCGCACTTGTGTTAGTTTTGAAAAACCACTTTTCGCACTTGTGTTGGTGCAGGAAACCACTTTTGCACTTGTATTAGTGTGGAAAAACCACTTTTCGCACTTGTGTTAGTGTTGAAAAACCACTTTTCGCACTTGTGTTAGTGTTGAAAAACCACTTTTCGCACTTGTGTTAGTGTTGAAAAAACACTTTTCGCACTTGTGTTGGTGCAGGAAACCACTTTTGCACTTGTAGTAGTGTGGAAAATACACTTTTCGCACTTGTGTTAGTGTTGAAAAACCACTTTTCGCACTTGTGTTGGTGCAGTAAACCACTTTTGCACTTGTATTAGTGTGGAAAAACCACTTTTCGCACTTGTGTTAGTGTTGAAAAACCACTTTTCGCACTTGTGTTAGTGTTGAAAAACCACTTTTCGCACTTGTGTTGGTGCAGGAAACCACTTTTGCACTTGTATTAGTGTGGAAAAAACACTTTTTGCACTTGTGATAGTGTTGAAAAACCACTTTTCGCACTTGTGTTAGTGTTGAAAAACCACTTTTCACACTTGTGTTGGTGCAGGAAACCACTTTTGCACTTGTATTAGTGTGGAAAAAACACTTTTTGCACTTGTGATAGTGTTGAAAAACCACTTTTCGCACTTGTGTTAGTGTTGAAAAACCACTTTTCGCACTTGTGTTGGTGCAGGAAACCACTTTTGCACTTGTATTAGAGTGGAAAAAACCACTTTTCGCACTTGTGTTAGTGTTGAAAAACCACTTTTCGCACTTGTGATAGTGTTGAAAAACCACTTTTCGCACTTGTGTTGGTGCAGGAAACCACTTTTGCACTTGTATTAGTGTGGAAAAAACACTTTTTGCACTTGTGATAGTGTTGAAAAACCACTTTTCGCGCTTGTGTTAGTGTTGAAAAACCACTTTTGGCACTTGTGTTGGTGCAGGAAACCACTTTTGCACTTGTATTAGTGTGGAAAAACCACTTTTCGCACTTGTGTTAGTGTTGAAAAAACACTTTACGCACTTGTGTTAGTGTTGAAAAACCACTTTTCGCACTTGTGTTGGTGCAGGAAACCACTTTTGCACTTGTATTAGAGTGGAAAAAACCACTTTTCGCACATGTGTTAGTGTTGAAAAACCACTTTTCGCACTTGTGTTAGTGTTGAAAAACCACTTTTCGCACTTGTGTTGGTGCAGGAAACCACTTTTGCACTTGTAGTAGTGTGGAAAATACACTTTTCGCACTTGTGTTAGTGTTGAAAAACCACTTTTCGCACTTGTGTTGGTGCAGTAAACCACTTTTGCACTTGTATTAGTGTGGAAAAACCACTTTTCGCACTTGTTTTAGTGTTGAAAAACCACTTTTCGCACTTGTGTTAGTGTTGAAAAACCACTTTTCGCACTTGTGTTGGTGCAGGAAACCACTTTTGCACTTGTATTAGTGTGGAAAAAACACTTTTTGCACTTGTGGTAGTGTTGAAAAACCACTTTTCGCACTTGTGTTAGTGTTTGAAAACCACTTTTCGCACTTGTGTTGGTGCAGGAAACCACTTTTGCACTTGCATTAGTGTGGAAAAACCACTTTTCTCACTTGTGTTAGTGTTGAAAAACCACTTTTCGCACTTGTCTTGGTGCAGGAAACCACTTTTGCACTTGTATTAGTGTGGAAAAAACACTTTTTGCACTAGTGATAGTGTTGAAAAACCACTTTTCGCACTTGTGTTAGTGTTGAAAAACCACTTTTCGCAGTTGTGTTGGTGCAGGAAACCACTTTTGCACTTGTATTAGTGTGGAAAAAACACTTTTTGCACTTGTGATAGTGTTGAAAAACCACTTTTCGCACTTGTGTTAGTTTTGAAAAATCACTTTTCGCACTTGTGTTGGTGCAGGAAACCACTTTTGCACTTGCATTAGTGTGGAAAAAACCACTTCTCGCACTTGTGTTAGTGTTGAAAAACCACTTTTCGCACTTGTGTTAGTGTTGAAAAACCACTTTTCGCACTTGTGTTGATGCAGGAAACCACTTTTGCGCTTGTATTAGTGTGGAAAAAACACTTTTTGCACTTGTGATAGTGTTGAAAAACCACATTTCGCACTTGTGTTAGTGTTGAAAAACCACTTTTCACACTTGTGTTGGTGCAGGAAACCACTTTTGCACTTGTATTAGTGTGGAAAAACCACTTTTCGCACTTGTGTTAGTGTTGAAAAACCACTTTTCGCACTTGTGTTAGTGTTGAAAAACCACTTTTCGCACTTGTGTTGGTGCAGGAAACCACTTTTGCACTTGTATTAGAGTGGAAAAAACACTTTTTGCACTTGTGATAGTGTTCAAAAACCACTTTTCGCACTTGTGTTAGTGTTGAAAAACCACTTTTCGCACTTGTGTTAGTGTTGAAAAACCACTTTTCTCACTTGTGTTGGTGCAGGAAACCACTTTTGCACTTGTATTAGTGTGGAAAAAACACTTTTTGCACTTGTGATAGTGTTGAAAAACCACTTTTCGCACTTGTGTTAGTTTTGAAAAATCACTTTTCGCACTTGTGTTGGTGCAGGAAACCACTTTTGCACTTGTATTAGTGTGGAAAAACCACTTTTCACACTTGTGTTAGTGTTGAAAAACCACTTTTCGAACTTGTGTTAGTGTTGAAAAACCACTTTTCGCACTTGTGTTGGTGCAGTAAACCACTTTTGCACTTGTATTAGTGTGGAAAAACCACTTTTCGCACTTGTTTTAGTGTTGAAAAACCACTTTTCGCACTTGTGTTAGTGTTGAAAAACCACTTTTCGCACTTGTGTTGGTGCAGGAAACCACTTTTGCACTTGTAGTAGTGTGGAAAATACACTTTTCGCACTTGTGTTAGTGTTGAAAAACCACTTTTCGCACTTGTGTTGGTGCAGTAAACCACTTTTGCACTTGTATTAGTGTGGAAAAACCACTTTTCGCACTTGTGTTAGTGTTGAAAAACCACTTTTCGCACTTGTGTTGGTGCAGGAAACCACTTTTGCACTTGTAGTAGTGTGGAAAATACACTTTTCGCACTTGTGTTAGTGTTGAAAAACCACTTTTCGCACATGTTGGTGCAGGAAACCACTTTTGCACTTGTATTAGTGTGGAAAAAACACTTTTTGCACTTGTGATAGTGTTGAAAAACCACTTTTCGCACTTGTGTTAGTTTTGAAAAACCACTTTTCGCACTTGTGTTGGTGCAGGAAACCACTTTTGCACTTGTATTAGTGTGGAAAAACCACTTTTCGCACTTGTGTTAGTGTTGAAAAACCACTTTTCGCACTTGTGTTAGTGTTGAAAAACCACTTTTCGCACTTGTGTTGGTGCAGTAAACCACTTTTGCACTTGTATTAGTGTGGAAAAACCACTTTTCGCACTTGTTTTAGTGTTGAAAAACCACTTTTCGCACTTGTGTTAGTGTTGAAAAACCACTTTTCGCACTTGTGTTGGTGCAGGAAACCACTTTTGCACTTGTAGTAGTGTGTAAAATACACTTTTCGCACTTGTGTTAGTGTTGAAAAACCACTTTTCGCACTTGTGTTGGTGCAGTAAACCACTTTTGCACTTGTATTAGTGTGGAAAAACCACTTTTCGCACTTGTTTTAGTGTTGAAAAACCACTTTTCGCACTTGTGTTAGTGTTGAAAAACCACTTTTCGCACTTGTGTTGGTGCAGGAAACCACTTTTGCACTTGTATTAGTGTGGAAAAAACACTTTTTGCACTTGTGATAGTGTTGAAAAACCACATTTCGCACTTGTGTTAGTGTTGAAAAACCACTTTTCACACTTGTGTTGGTGCAGGAAACCACTTTTGCACTTGTATTAGTGTGGAAAAACCACTTTTCGCACTTGTGTTAGTGTTGAAAAACCACTTTTCGCACTTGTGTTGGTGCAGGAAACCACTTTTGCACTTGTATTAGAGTGGAAAAAACACTTTTTGCACTTGTGATAGTGTTGAAAAACCACTTTTCGCACTTGTGTTAGTGTTGAAAAACCACTTTTCGCACTTGTGTTAGTGTTGAAAAACCACTTTTCTCACTTGTGTTGGTGCAGGAAACCACTTTTGCACTTGTATTAGTGTGGAAAAAACACTTTTTGCACTTGTGATAGTGTTGAAAAACCACTTTTCGCACTTGTGTTAGTTTTGAAAAACCACTTTTCGCACTTGTGTTGGTGCAGGAAACCACTTTTGCACTTGTATTAGTGTGGAAAAACCACTTTTCGCACTTGTGTTAGTGTTGAAAAACCACTTTTCGCACTTGTGTTAGTGTTGAAAAACCACTTTTCGCACTTGTGTTAGTGTTGAAAAACCACTTTTCGCGCTTGTGTTGGTGCAGGAAACCACTTTTGCACTTGTAGTAGTGTGGAAAATACACTTTTCGCACTTGTGTTAGTGTTGAAAAACCACTTTTCGCACTTGTGTTGGTGCAGTAAACCACTTTTGCACTTGTATTAGTGTGGAAAAACCACTTTTCGCACTTGTGTTAGTGTTGAAAAACCACTTTTCGCACTTGTGTTAGTGTTGAAAAACCACTTTTCGCACTTGTGTTGGTGCAGGAAACCACTTTTGCACTTGTATTAGTGTGGAAAAAACACTTTTTGCACTTGTGATAGTGTTGAAAAACCACATTTCGCACTTGTGTTAGTGTTGAAAAACCACTTTTCACACTTGTGTTGGTGCAGGAAACCACTTTTGCACTTGTATTAGTGTGGAAAAACCACTTTTCGCACTTGTGTTAGTGTTGAAAAACCACTTTTCGCACTTGTGTTAGTGTTGAAAAACCACTTTTCGCACTTGTGTTGGTGCAGGAAACCACTTTTGCACTTGTATTAGAGTGGAAAAAACACTTTTTGCACTTGTGATAGTGTTGAAAAACCACATTTCGCACTTGTGTTAGTGTTGAAAAACCACTTTTCACACTTGTGTTGGTGCAGGAAACCACTTTTGCACTTGTATTAGTGTGGAAAAACCACTTTTCGCACTTGTGTTAGTGTTGAAAAACCACTTTTCGCACTTGTGTTAGTGTTGAAAAACCACTTTTCGCACTTGTGTTGGTGCAGGAAACCACTTTTGCACTTGTATTAGAGTGGAAAAAACACTTTTTGCACTTGTGATAGTGTTGAAAAACCACTTTTCGCACTTGTGTTAGTGTTGAAAAACCACTTTTCGCACTTGTGTTAGTGTTGAAAAACCACTTTTCTCACTTGTGTTGGTGCAGGAAACCACTTTTGCACTTGTATTAGTGTGGAAAAAACACTTTTTGCACTTGTGATAGTGTTGAAAAACCACTTTTCGCACTTGTGTTAGTTTTGAAAAACCACTTTTCGCACTTGTGTTGGTGCAGGAAACCACTTTTGCACTTGTATTAGTGTGGAAAAACCGCTTTTCGCACTTGTGTTAGTGTTGAAAAACCACTTTTCGCACTTGTGTTAGTGTTGAAAAACCACTTTTCGCACTTGTGTTGGTGCAGTGAACCACTTTTGCACTTGTATTAGTGTGGAAAAACCACTTTTCGCACTTGTTTTAGTGTTGAAAAACCACTTTTCGCACTTGTGTTAGTGTTGAAAAACCACTTTTCGCACTTGTGTTGGTGCAGGAAACCACTTTTGCACTTGTAGTAGTGTGGAAAAACCACTTTTCGCACTTGTGTTAGTGTTGAAAAACCACTTTTCGCACTTGTGTTGGTGCAGTAAACCACTTTTGCACTTGTATTAGTGTGGAAAAACCACTTTTCGCACTTGTGTTAGTGTTGAAAAACCACTTTTCGCACTTGTGTTGGTGCAGGAAACCACTTTTGCACTTGTAGTAGTGTGGAAAATACACTTTTCGCACTTGTGTTAGTGTTGAAAAACCACTTTTCGCACATGTTGGTGCAGGAAACCACTTTTGCACTTGTATTAGTGTGGAAAAAACACTTTTTGCACTTGTGATAGTGTTGAAAAACCACTTTTCGCACTTGTGTTAGTTTTGAAAAACCACTTTTCGCACTTGTGTTGGTGCAGGAAACCACTTTTGCACTTGTATTAGTGTGGAAAAACCACTTTTCGCACTTGTGCTAGTGTTGAAAAACCACTTTTCGCACTTGTGTTAGTGTTGAAAAACCACTTTTCGCACTTGTGTTGGTGCAGTAAACCACTTTTGCACTTGTATTAGTGTGGAAAAACCACTTTTCGCACTTGTTTTAGTGTTGAAAAACCACTTTTCGCACATGTGTTAGTGTTGAAAAACCACTTTTCGCACTTGTGTTGGTGCAGGAAACCACTTTTGCACTTGTAGTAGTGTGGAAAATACACTTTTCGCACTTGTGTTAGTGTTGAAAAACCACTTTTCGCACTTGTGTTGGTGCAGTAAACCACTTTTGCACTTGTATTAGTGTGGAAAAACCACTTTTCGCACTTGTTTTAGTGTTGAAAAACCACTTTTCGCACTTGTGTTAGTGTTGAAAAACCACTTTTCGCACTTGTGTTGGTGCAGGAAACCACTTTTGCACTTGTATTAGTGTGGAAAAAACACTTTTTGCACTTGTGATAGTGTTGAAAAACCACATTTCGCACTTGTGTTAGTGTTGAAAAACCACTTTTCACACTTGTGTTGGTGCAGGAAACCACTTTTGCACTTGTATTAGTGTGGAAAAACCACTTTTCGCACTTGTGTTAGTGTTGAAAAACCACTTTTCGCACTTGTGTTGGTGCAGGAAACCACTTTTGCACTTGTATTAGAGTGGAAAAAACACTTTTTGCACTTGTGATAGTGTTGAAAAACCACTTTTCGCACTTGTGTTAGTGTTGAAAAACCACTTTTCGCACTTGTGTTAGTGTTGAAAAACCACTTTTCTCACTTGTGTTGGTGCAGGAAACCACTTTTGCACTTGTATTAGTGTGGAAAAAACACTTTTTGCACTTGTGATAGTGTTGAAAAACCACTTTTCGCACTTGTGTTAGTTTTGAAAAACCACTTTTCGCACTTGTGTTGGTGCAGGAAACCACTTTTGCACTTGTATTAGTGTGGAAAAACCACTTTTCGCACTTGTGTTAGTGTTGAAAAACCACTTTTCGCACTTGTGTTAGTGTTGAAAAACCACTTTTCGCACTTGTGTTAGTGTTGAAAAACCACTTTTCGCGCTTGTGTTGGTGCAGGAAACCACTTTTGCACTTGTAGTAGTGTGGAAAATACACTTTTCGAACTTGTGTTAGTGTTGAAATACCACTTTTCGCACTTGTGTTGGTGCAGTAAACCACTTTTGCACTTGTGTTAGTGTGGAAAAACCACTTTTCGCACTTGTGTTAGTGTTGAAAAACCACTTTTCGCACTTGTGTTAGTGTTGAAAAACCACTTTTCGCACTTGTGTTGGTGCAGGAAACCACTTTTGCACTTGTATTAGTGTGGAAAAAACACTTTTTGCACTTGTGATAGTGTTGAAAAACCACTTTTCGCACTTGTGTTAGTGTTGAAAAACCACTTTTCGCACTTGTGTTGGTGCAGGAAACCACTTTTGCACTTGTATTAGTGTGGAAAAAACACTTTTTGCATTTGTGATAGTGTTGAAAAACCACTTTTCGCACTTGTGTTTGTGTTGAAAAACCACTTTTCGCACTTGTGTTATTGTTGAAAAACCACTTTTCGCACTTGTGTTGGTGCAGGAAACCACTTTTGCACTTGTATTAGTGTGGAAAAAACACTTTTTGCACTAGTGATAGTGTTGAAAAACCACTTTTCGCACTTGTGTTAGTGTTGTAAAACCACTTTTCGCACTTGTGTTAGTGTTGAAAAACCACTTTTCGCACTTGTGTTGGTACAGGAAACCACTTTTGCACTTGTATTAGTGTGGAAAAAACACTTTTTGCACTTGTGATAGTGTTGAAAAACCACTTTTCGCACTTGTGTTGGTGCAGGAAACCACTTTTGCACTTGTATTAGTGTGGAAAAACCACTTTTCGCACTTGTGTTCGTGTTGAAAAACCACTTTTCGCACTTGTGTTATTGTTGAAAAACCACTTTTCGCACTTGTGTTGGTGCAGGAAACCACTTTTGCACTTGTATTAGTGTGGAAAAAACACTTTTTGCACTAGTGATAGTGTTGAAAAACCACTTTTCGCACTTGTGTTAGTGTTGTAAAACCACTTTTCGCACTTGTGTTAGTGTTGAAAAACCACTTTTCGCACTTGTGTTGGTGCAGGAAACCACTTCTGCACTTGTATTAGTGTGGAAAAAACACTTTTTGCACTTGTGATAGTGTTGAAAAACCACTTTTCGCACTTGTGTTGGTGCAGGAAACCACTTTTGCACTTGTATTAGTGTGGAAAAAACACTTTTTGCACTTGTGATAGTGTTGAAAAACCACTTTTCGCACTTGTGTTAGTGTTGAAAAACCACTTTTCGCACTTGTGTTGGTGCAGGAAACCACTTTTGCACTTGTATTAGTGTGGAAAAACCACTTTTCGCACTTGTGTTAGTGTTGAAACACCACTTTTCGCACTTGTGTTAGTGTTGAAAAACCATTTTTCGCACTTGTGTTGGTGCAGGAAACCACTTTTGCACTTGCATTAGTGTGGAAAAAACCACTTCTCGCACTTGTGTTAGTGTTGAAAAACCACTTTTCGCACTTGTGTTAGTGTTGAAAAACCACTTTTCGCACTTGTGTTGATGCAGGAAACCACTTTTGCACTTGTATTAGTGTGGAAAAAACACTTTTTGCACTTGTGATAGTGTTGAAAAACCACATTTCGCACTTGTGTTAGTGTTGAAAAACCACTTTTCACACTTGTGTTGGTGCAGGAAACCACTTTTGCACTTGTATTAGTGTGGAAAAACCACTTTTCGCACTTGTGTTCGTGTTGAAAAACCACTTTTCGCACTTGTGTTAGTGTTGAAAAACCACTTTTCGCACATGTGTTGGTGCAGGAAACCACTTTTGCACTTGTATTAGAGTGGAAAAAACACTTTTTGCACTTGTGATAGTGTTGAAAAACCACTTTTCGCACTTGTGTTAGTGTTGAAAAACCACTTTTCGCACTTGTGTTAGTGTTGAAAAACCACTTTTCGCACTTGTGTTGGTGCAGGAAACCACTTTTGCACTTGTATTAGTGTGGAAAAACCACTTTTCGCACTTGTGTTAGTGTTGAAACACCACTTTTCGCACTTGTGTTAGTGTTGAAAAACCATTTTTCGCACTTGTGTTGGTGCAGGAAACCACTTTTGCACTTGCATTAGTGTGGAAAAAAACACTTCTCGCACTTGTGTTAGTGTTGAAAAACCACTTTTCGCACTTGTGTTAGTGTTGAAAAACCACTTTTCGCTCTTGTGTTGATGCAGGAAACCACTTTTGCACTTGTATTAGTGTGGAAAAAACACTTTTTGCACTTGTGATAGTGTTGAAAAACCACATTTCGCACTTGTGTTAGTGTTGAAAAACCACTTTTCACACTTGTGTTGGTGCAGGAAACCACTTTTGCACTTGTATTAGTGTGGAAAAACCACTTTTCGCACTTGTGTTAGTGTTGAAAAACCACTTTTCGCACTTGTGTTAGTGTTGAAAAACCACTTTTCGCACTTGTGTTGGTGCAGGAAACCACTTTTGCACTTGTATTAGAGTGGAAAAAACACTTTTTGCACTTGTGATAGTGTTGAAAAACCACTTTTCGCACTTGTGTTAGTGTTGAAAAACCACTTTTCGCACTTGTGTTAGTGTTGAAAAACCACTTTTCTCACTTGTGTTGGTGCAGGAAACCACTTTTGCACTTGTATTAGTGTGGAAAAAACACTTTTTGCACTTGTGATAGTGTTGAAAAACCACTTTTCGCACTTGTGTTAGTGTTGAAAAACCACTTTTCGCACTTGTGTTAGTGTTGAAAAAACACTTTTCGCACTTGTGTTGGTGCAGGAAACCACTTTTGCACTTGTAGTAGTGTGGAAAATACACTTTTCGCACTTGTGTTAGTGTTGAAAAACCACTTTTCGCACTTGTGTTGGTGCAGTAAACCACTTTTGCACTTGTATTAGTGTGGAAAAACCACTTTTCGCACTTGTGTTAGTGTTGAAAAACCACTTTTCGCACTTGTGTTAGTGTTGAAAAACCACTTTTCGCACTTGTGTTGGTGCAGGAAACCACTTTTGCACTTGTATTAGTGTGGAAAAAACACTTTTTGCACTTGTGATAGTGTTGAAAAACCACTTTTCGCACTTGTGTTAGTGTTGAAAAACCACTTTTCGCACTTGTGTTGGTGCAGGAAACCACTTTTGCACTTGTATTAGTGTGGAAAAAACACTTTTTGCACTTGTGATAGTGTTGAAAAACCACTTTTCGCACTTGTGTTAGTGTTGAAAAACCACTTTTCGCACTTGTGTTGGTGCAGGAAACCACTTTTGCACTTGTATTAGAGTGGAAAAAACCACTTTTCGCACTTGTGTTAGTGTTGAAAAACCACTTTTCGCACTTGTGATAGTGTTGAAAAACCACTTTTCGCACTTGTGTTGGTGCAGGAAACCACTTTTGCACTTGTATTAGTGTGGAAAAACCACTTTTTGCACTTGTGATAGTGTTGAAAAACCACTTTTCGCACTTGTGTTAGTGTTGAAAAACCACTTTTCGCACTTGTGTTAGTGTTGAAAAAACACTTTTCGCACTTGTGTTGGTGCAGGAAACCACTTTTGCACTTGTAGTAGTGTGGAAAATACACTTTTCGCACTTGTGTTAGTGTTGAAAAACCACTTTTCGCACTTGTGTTGGTGCAGTAAACCACTTTTGCACTTGTATTAGTGTGGAAAAACCACTTTTCGCACTTGTGTTAGTGTTGAAAAACCACTTTTCGCACTTGTGTTAGTGTTGAAAAACCACTTTTCGCACTTGTGTTGGTGCAGGAAACCACTTTTGCACTTGTATTAGTGTGGAAAAAACACTTTTTGCACTTGTGATAGTGTTGAAAAACCACTTTTCGCACTTGTGTTAGTGTTGAAAAACCACTTTTCGCACTTGTGTTGGTGCAGGAAACCACTTTTGCACTTGTATTAGTGTGGAAAAAACACTTTTTGCACTTGTGATAGTGTTGAAAAACCACTTTTCGCACTTGTGTTAGTGTTGAAAAACCACTTTTCGCACTTGTGTTGGTGCAGGAAACCACTTTTGCACTTGTATTAGAGTGGAAAAAACCACTTTTCGCACTTGTGTTAGTGTTGAAAAACCACTTTTCGCACTTGTGATAGTGTTGAAAAACCACTTTTCGCACTTGTGTTGGTGCAGGAAACCACTTTTGCACTTGTATTAGTGTGGAAAAAACACTTTTTGCACTTGTGATAGTGTTGAAAAACCACTTTTCGCGCTTGTGTTAGTGTTGAAAAACCACTTTTCGCACTTGTGTTGGTGCAGGAAACCACTTTTGCACTTGTATTAGTGTGGAAAAACCACTTTTCGCACTTGTGTTAGTGTTGAAAAAACACTTTACGCACTTGTGTTAGTGTTGAAAAACCACTTTTCGCACTTGTGTTGGTGCAGGAAACCACTTTTGCACTTGTATTAGAGTGGAAAAAACCACTTTTGGCACATGTGTTAGTGTTGAAAAACCACTTTTCGCACTTGTGTTAGTGTTGAAAAACCACTTTTCGCACTTGTGTTGGTGCAGGAAACCACTTTTGCACTTGTAGTAGTGTGGAAAATACACTTTTCGCACTTGTGTTAGTGTTGAAAAACCACTTTTCGCACTTGTGTTGGTGCAGTAAACCACTTTTGCACTTGTATTAGTGTGGAAAAACCACTTTTCGCACTTGTTTTAGTGTTGAAAAACCACTTTTCGCACTTGTGTTAGTGTTGAAAAACCACTTTTCGCACTTGTGTTGGTGCAGGAAACCACTTTTGCACTTGTATTAGTGTGGAAAAAACACTTTTTGCACTTGTGGTAGTGTTGAAAAACCACTTTTCGCACTTGTGTTAGTGTTTGAAAACCACTTTTCGCACTTGTGTTGGTGCAGGAAACCACTTTTGCACTTGCATTAGTGTGGAAAAACCACTTTTCTCACTTGTGTTAGTGTTGAAAAACCACTTTTCGCACTTGTCTTGGTGCAGGAAACCACTTTTGCACTTGTATTAGTGTGGAAAAAACACTTTTTGCACTTGTGATAGTGTTGAAAAACCACTTTTCGCACTTGTGTTAGTGTTGAAAAACCACTTTTCGCAGTTGTGTTGGTGCAGGAAACCACTTTTGCACTTGTATTAGTGTGGAAAAACCACTTTTCGCACTTGTGTTAGTGTTGAAAAACCACTTTTCGCACTTGTGTTAGTGTTGAAAAACCATTTTTCGCACTTGTGTTGGTGCAGGAAACCACTTTTGCACTTGCATTAGTGTGGAAAAAACCACTTCTCGCACTTGTGTTAGTGTTGAAAAACCACTTTTCGCACTTGTGTTAGTGTTGAAAAACCACTTTTCGCACTTGTGTTGATGCAGGAAACCACTTTTGCGCTTGTATTAGTGTGGAAAAAACACTTTTTGCACTTGTGATAGTGTTGAAAAACCACATTTCGCACTTGTGTTAGTGTTGAAAAACCACTTTTCACACTTGTGTTGGTGCAGGAAACCACTTTTGCACTTGTATTAGTGTGGAAAAACCACTTTTCGCACTTGTGTTAGTGTTGAAAAACCACTTTTCGCACTTGTGTTAGTGTTGAAAAACCACTTTTCGCACTTGTGTTGGTGCAGGAAACCACTTTTGCACTTGTATTAGAGTGGAAAAAACACTTTTTGCACTTGTGATAGTGTTGAAAAACCACTTTTCGCACTTGTGTTAGTGTTGAAAAACCACTTTTCGCACTTGTGTTAGTGTTGAAAAACCACTTTTCTCACTTGTGTTGGTGCAGGAAACCACTTTTGCACTTGTATTAGTGTGGAAAAAACACTTTTTGCACTTGTGATAGTGTTGAAAAACCACTTTTCGCACTTGTGTTAGTTTTGAAAAATCACTTTTCGCACTTGTGTTGGTGCAGGAAACCACTTTTGCACTTGTATTAGTGTGGAAAAACCACTTTTCACACTTGTGTTAGTGTTGAAAAACCACTTTTCGAACTTGTGTTAGTGTTGAAAAACCACTTTTCGCACTTGTGTTGGTGCAGTAAACCACTTTTGCACTTGTATTAGTGTGGAAAAACCACTTTTCGCACTTGTTTTAGTGTTGAAAAACCACTTTTCGCACTTGTGTTAGTGTTGAAAAACCACTTTTCGCACTTGTGTTGGTGCAGGAAACCACTTTTGCACTTGTAGTAGTGTGGAAAATACACTTTTCGCACTTGTGTTAGTGTTGAAAAACCACTTTTCGCACTTGTGTTGGTGCAGTAAACCACTTTTGCACTTGTATTAGTGTGGAAAAACCACTTTTCGCACTTGTGTTAGTGTTGAAAAACCACTTTTCGCACTTGTGTTGGTGCAGGAAACCACTTTTGCACTTGTAGTAGTGTGGAAAATACACTTTTCGCACTTGTGTTAGTGTTGAAAAACCACTTTTCGCACTTGTGTTGGTGCAGGAAACCACTTTTGCACTTGTATTAGTGTGGAAAAAACACTTTTTGCACTTGTGATAGTGTTGAAAAACCACTTTTCGCACTTGTGTTAGTGTTGAAAAACCACTTTTCGCACTTGTGTTGGTGCAGGAAACCACTTTTGCACTTGTATTAGTGTGGAAAAAACACTTTTTGCATTTGTGATAGTGTTGAAAAACCACTTTTCGCACTTGTGTTTGTGTTGAAAAACCACTTTTCGCACTTGTGTTATTGTTGAAAAACCACTTTTCGCACTTGTGTTGGTGCAGGAAACCACTTTTGCACTTGTATTAGTGTGGAAAAAACACTTTTTGCACTAGTGATAGTGTTGAAAAACCACTTTTCGCACTTGTGTTAGTGTTGTAAAACCACTTTTCGCACTTGTGTTAGTGTTGAAAAACCACTTTTCGCACTTGTGTTGGTACAGGAAACCACTTTTGCACTTGTATTAGTGTGGAAAAAACACTTTTTGCACTTGTGATAGTGTTGAAAAACCACTTTTCGCACTTGTGTTGGTGCAGGAAACCACTTTTGCACTTGTATTAGTGTGGAAAAACCACTTTTCGCACTTGTGTTCGTGTTGAAAAACCACTTTTCGCACTTGTGTTATTGTTGAAAAACCACTTTTCGCACTTGTGTTGGTGCAGGAAACCACTTTTGCACTTGTATTAGTGTGGAAAAAACACTTTTTGCACTAGTGATAGTGTTGAAAAACCACTTTTCGCACTTGTGTTAGTGTTGTAAAACCACTTTTCGCACTTGTGTTAGTGTTGAAAAACCACTTTTCGCACTTGTGTTGGTGCAGGAAACCACTTCTGCACTTGTATTAGTGTGGAAAAAACACTTTTTGCACTTGTGATAGTGTTGAAAAACCACTTTTCGCACTTGTGTTGGTGCAGGAAACCACTTTTGCACTTGTATTAGTGTGGAAAAAACACTTTTTGCACTTGTGATAGTGTTGAAAAACCACTTTTCGCACTTGTGTTAGTGTTGAAAAACCACTTTTCGCACTTGTGTTGGTGCAGGAAACCACTTTTGCACTTGTATTAGTGTGGAAAAACCACTTTTCGCACTTGTGTTAGTGTTGAAACACCACTTTTCGCACTTGTGTTAGTGTTGAAAAACCATTTTTCGCACTTGTGTTGGTGCAGGAAACCACTTTTGCACTTGCATTAGTGTGGAAAAAACCACTTCTCGCACTTGTGTTAGTGTTGAAAAACCACTTTTCGCACTTGTGTTAGTGTTGAAAAACCACTTTTCGCACTTGTGTTGATGCAGGAAACCACTTTTGCACTTGTATTAGTGTGGAAAAAACACTTTTTGCACTTGTGATAGTGTTGAAAAACCACATTTCGCACTTGTGTTAGTGTTGAAAAACCACTTTTCACACTTGTGTTGGTGCAGGAAACCACTTTTGCACTTGTATTAGTGTGGAAAAACCACTTTTCGCACTTGTGTTCGTGTTGAAAAACCACTTTTCGCACTTGTGTTAGTGTTGAAAAACCACTTTTCGCACATGTGTTGGTGCAGGAAACCACTTTTGCACTTGTATTAGAGTGGAAAAAACACTTTTTGCACTTGTGATAGTGTTGAAAAACCACTTTTCGCACTTGTGTTAGTGTTGAAAAACCACTTTTCGCACTTGTGTTAGTGTTGAAAAACCACTTTTCGCACTTGTGTTGGTGCAGGAAACCACTTTTGCACTTGTATTAGTGTGGAAAAACCACTTTTCGCACTTGTGTTAGTGTTGAAACACCACTTTTCGCACTTGTGTTAGTGTTGAAAAACCATTTTTCGCACTTGTGTTGGTGCAGGAAACCACTTTTGCACTTGCATTAGTGTGGAAAAAACCACTTCTCGCACTTGTGTTAGTGTTGAAAAACCACTTTTCGCACTTGTGTTAGTGTTGAAAAACCACTTTTCGCTCTTGTGTTGATGCAGGAAACCACTTTTGCACTTGTATTAGTGTGGAAAAAACACTTTTTGCACTTGTGATAGTGTTGAAAAACCACATTTCGCACTTGTGTTAGTGTTGAAAAACCACTTTTCACACTTGTGTTGGTGCAGGAAACCACTTTTGCACTTGTATTAGTGTGGAAAAACCACTTTTCGCACTTGTGTTAGTGTTGAAAAACCACTTTTCGCACTTGTGTTAGTGTTGAAAAACCACTTTTCGCACTTGTGTTGGTGCAGGAAACCACTTTTGCACTTGTATTAGAGTGGAAAAAACACTTTTTGCACTTGTGATAGTGTTGAAAAACCACTTTTCGCACTTGTGTTAGTGTTGAAAAACCACTTTTCGCACTTGTGTTAGTGTTGAAAAACCACTTTTCTCACTTGTGTTGGTGCAGGAAACCACTTTTGCACTTGTATTAGTGTGGAAAAAACACTTTTTGCACTTGTGATAGTGTTGAAAAACCACTTTTCGCACTTGTGTTAGTTTTGAAAAACCACTTTTCGCACTTGTGTTGGTGCAGGAAACCACTTTTGCACTTGTATTAGTGTGGAAAAACCACTTTTCGCACTTGTGTTAGTGTTGAAAAACCACTTTTCGCACTTGTGTTAGTGTTGAAAAACCACTTTTCGCACTTGTGTTAGTGTTGAAAAAACACTTTTCGCACTTGTGTTGGTGCAGGAAACCACTTTTGCACTTGTATTAGTGTGGAAAAACCACTTTTCGCACTTGTGTTAGTGTTGAAAAACCACTTTTCGCACTTGTGTTAGTGTTGAAAAACCACTTTTCGCACTTGTGTTAGTGTTGAAAAAACACTTTTCGCACTTGTGTTGGTGCAGGAAACCACTTTTGCACTTGTATTAGTGTGGAAAAACCACTTTTCGCACTTGTGTTAGTGTTGAAACACCACTTTTCGCACTTGTGTTAGTGTTGAAAAACCATTTTTCGCACTTGTGTTGGTGCAGGAAACCACTTTTGCACTTGCATTAGTGTGGAAAAAACCACTTCTCGCACTTGTGTTAGTGTTGAAAAACCACTTTTCGCACTTGTGTTAGTGTTGAAAAACCACTTTTCGCACTTGTGTTGATGCAGGAAACCACTTTTGCACTTGTATTAGTGTGGAAAAAACACTTTTTGCACTTGTGATAGTGTTGAAAAACCACATTTCGCACTTGTGTTAGTGTTGAAAAACCACTTTTCACACTTGTGTTGGTGCAGGAAACCACTTTTGCACTTGTATTAGTGTGGAAAAACCACTTTTCGCACTTGTGTTCGTGTTGAAAAACCACTTTTCGCACTTGTGTTAGTGTTGAAAAACCACTTTTCGCACATGTGTTGGTGCAGGAAACCACTTTTGCACTTGTATTAGAGTGGAAAAAACACTTTTTGCACTTGTGATAGTGTTGAAAAACCACTTTTCGCACTTGTGTTAGTGTTGAAAAACCACTTTTCGCACTTGTGTTAGTGTTGAAAAACCACTTTTCGCACTTGTGTTGGTGCAGGAAACCACTTTTGCACTTGTATTAGTGTGGAAAAACCACTTTTCGCACTTGTGTTAGTGTTGAAACACCACTTTTCGCACTTGTGTTAGTGTTGAAAAACCATTTTTCGCACTTGTGTTGGTGCAGGAAACCACTTTTGCACTTGCATTAGTGTGGAAAAAAACACTTCTCGCACTTGTGTTAGTGTTGAAAAACCACTTTTCGCACTTGTGTTAGTGTTGAAAAACCACTTTTCGCTCTTGTGTTGATGCAGGAAACCACTTTTGCACTTGTATTAGTGTGGAAAAAACACTTTTTGCACTTGTGATAGTGTTGAAAAACCACATTTCGCACTTGTGTTAGTGTTGAAAAACCACTTTTCACACTTGTGTTGGTGCAGGAAACCACTTTTGCACTTGTATTAGTGTGGAAAAACCACTTTTCGCACTTGTGTTAGTGTTGAAAAACCACTTTTCGCACTTGTGTTAGTGTTGAAAAACCACTTTTCGCACTTGTGTTGGTGCAGGAAACCACTTTTGCACTTGTATTAGAGTGGAAAAAACACTTTTTGCACTTGTGATAGTGTTGAAAAACCACTTTTCGCACTTGTGTTAGTGTTGAAAAACCACTTTTCGCACTTGTGTTAGTGTTGAAAAACCACTTTTCTCACTTGTGTTGGTGCAGGAAACCACTTTTGCACTTGTATTAGTGTGGAAAAAACACTTTTTGCACTTGTGATAGTGTTGAAAAACCACTTTTCGCACTTGTGTTAGTGTTGAAAAACCACTTTTCGCACTTGTGTTAGTGTTGAAAAAACACTTTTCGCACTTGTGTTGGTGCAGGAAACCACTTTTGCACTTGTAGTAGTGTGGAAAATACACTTTTCGCACTTGTGTTAGTGTTGAAAAACCACTTTTCGCACTTGTGTTGGTGCAGTAAACCACTTTTGCACTTGTATTAGTGTGGAAAAACCACTTTTCGCACTTGTGTTAGTGTTGAAAAACCACTTTTCGCACTTGTGTTAGTGTTGAAAAACCACTTTTCGCACTTGTGTTGGTGCAGGAAACCACTTTTGCACTTGTATTAGTGTGGAAAAAACACTTTTTGCACTTGTGATAGTGTTGAAAAACCACTTTTCGCACTTGTGTTAGTGTTGAAAAACCACTTTTCGCACTTGTGTTGGTGCAGGAAACCACTTTTGCACTTGTATTAGTGTGGAAAAAACACTTTTTGCACTTGTGATAGTGTTGAAAAACCACTTTTCGCACTTGTGTTAGTGTTGAAAAACCACTTTTCGCACTTGTGTTGGTGCAGGAAACCACTTTTGCACTTGTATTAGAGTGGAAAAAACCACTTTTCGCACTTGTGTTAGTGTTGAAAAACCACTTTTCGCACTTGTGATAGTGTTGAAAAACCACTTTTCGCACTTGTGTTGGTGCAGGAAACCACTTTTGCACTTGTATTAGTGTGGAAAAACCACTTTTTGCACTTGTGATAGTGTTGAAAAACCACTTTTCGCACTTGTGTTAGTGTTGAAAAACCACTTTTCGCACTTGTGTTAGTGTTGAAAAAACACTTTTCGCACTTGTGTTGGTGCAGGAAACCACTTTTGCACTTGTAGTAGTGTGGAAAATACACTTTTCGCACTTGTGTTAGTGTTGAAAAACCACTTTTCGCACTTGTGTTGGTGCAGTAAACCACTTTTGCACTTGTATTAGTGTGGAAAAACCACTTTTCGCACTTGTGTTAGTGTTGAAAAACCACTTTTCGCACTTGTGTTAGTGTTGAAAAACCACTTTTCGCACTTGTGTTGGTGCAGGAAACCACTTTTGCACTTGTATTAGTGTGGAAAAAACACTTTTTGCACTTGTGATAGTGTTGAAAAACCACTTTTCGCACTTGTGTTAGTGTTGAAAAACCACTTTTCGCACTTGTGTTGGTGCAGGAAACCACTTTTGCACTTGTATTAGTGTGGAAAAAACACTTTTTGCACTTGTGATAGTGTTGAAAAACACTTTTCGCACTTGTGTTAGTGTTGAAAAACCACTTTTCGCACTTGTGTTGGTGCAGGAAACCACTTTTGCACTTGTATTAGAGTGGAAAAAACCACTTTTCGCACTTGTGTTAGTGTTGAAAAACCACTTTTCGCACTTGTGATAGTGTTGAAAAACCACTTTTCGCACTTGTGTTGGTGCAGGAAACCACTTTTGCACTTGTATTAGTGTGGAAAAAACACTTTTTGCACTTGTGATAGTGTTGAAAAACCACTTTTCGCGCTTGTGTTAGTGTTGAAAAACCACTTTTCGCACTTGTGTTGGTGCAGGAAACCACTTTTGCACTTGTATTAGTGTGGAAAAACCACTTTTCGCACTTGTGTTAGTGTTGAAAAACACTTTACGCACTTGTGTTAGTGTTGAAAAACCACTTTTCGCACTTGTGTTGGTGCAGGAAACCACTTTTGCACTTGTATTAGAGTGGAAAAAACCACTTTTGGCACATGTGTTAGTGTTGAAAAACCACTTTTCGCACTTGTGTTAGTGTTGAAAAACCACTTTTCGCACTTGTGTTGGTGCAGGAAACCACTTTTGCACTTGTAGTAGTGTGGAAAATACACTTTTCGCACTTGTGTTAGTGTTGAAAAACCACTTTTCGCACTTGTGTTGGTGCAGTAAACCACTTTTGCACTTGTATTAGTGTGGAAAAACCACTTTTCGCACTTGTTTTAGTGTTGAAAAACCACTTTTCGCACTTGTGTTAGTGTTGAAAAACCACTTTTCGCACTTGTGTTGGTGCAGGAAACCACTTTTGCACTTGTATTAGTGTGGAAAAAACACTTTTTGCACTTGTGGTAGTGTTGAAAAACCACTTTTCGCACTTGTGTTAGTGTTTGAAAACCACTTTTCGCACTTGTGTTGGTGCAGGAAACCACTTTTGCACTTGCATTAGTGTGGAAAAAACCACTTTTCTCACTTGTGTTAGTGTTGAAAAACCACTTTTCGCACTTGTCTTGGTGCAGGAAACCACTTTTGCACTTGTATTAGTGTGGAAAAAACACTTTTTGCACTTGTGATAGTGTTGAAAAACCACTTTTCGCACTTGTGTTAGTGTTGAAAAACCACTTTTCGCAGTTGTGTTGGTGCAGGAAACCACTTTTGCACTTGTATTAGTGTGGAAAAACCACTTTTCGCACTTGTGTTAGTGTTGAAAAACCACTTTTCGCACTTGTGTTAGTGTTGAAAAACCATTTTTCGCACTTGTGTTGGTGCAGGAAACCACTTTTGCACTTGCATTAGTGTGGAAAAAAACCACTTCTCGCACTTGTGTTAGTGTTGAAAAACCACTTTTCGCACTTGTGTTAGTGTTGAAAAACCACTTTTCGCACTTGTGTTGATGCAGGAAACCACTTTTGCGCTTGTATTAGTGTGGAAAAAACACTTTTTGCACTTGTGATAGTGTTGAAAAACCACATTTCGCACTTGTGTTAGTGTTGAAAAACCACTTTTCACACTTGTGTTGGTGCAGGAAACCACTTTTGCACTTGTATTAGTGTGGAAAAACCACTTTTCGCACTTGTGTTAGTGTTGAAAAACCACTTTTCGCACTTGTGTTAGTGTTGAAAAACCACTTTTCGCACTTGTGTTGGTGCAGGAAACCACTTTTGCACTTGTATTAGAGTGGAAAAAACACTTTTTGCACTTGTGATAGTGTTGAAAAACCACTTTTCGCACTTGTGTTAGTGTTGAAAAACCACTTTTCGCACTTGTGTTAGTGTTGAAAAACCACTTTTCTCACTTGTGTTGGTGCAGGAAACCACTTTTGCACTTGTATTAGTGTGGAAAAAACACTTTTTGCACTTGTGATAGTGTTGAAAAACCACTTTTCGCACTTGTGTTAGTTTTGAAAAATCACTTTTCGCACTTGTGTTGGTGCAGGAAACCACTTTTGCACTTGTATTAGTGTGGAAAAACCACTTTTCACACTTGTGTTAGTGTTGAAAAACCACTTTTCGAACTTGTGTTAGTGTTGAAAAACCACTTTTCGCACTTGTGTTGGTGCAGTAAACCACTTTTGCACTTGTATTAGTGTGGAAAAACCACTTTTCGCACTTGTTTTAGTGTTGAAAAACCACTTTTCGCACTTGTGTTAGTGTTGAAAAACCACTTTTCGCACTTGTGTTGGTGCAGGAAACCACTTTTGCACTTGTAGTAGTGTGGAAAATACACTTTTCGCACTTGTGTTAGTGTTGAAAAACCACTTTTCGCACTTGTGTTGGTGCAGTAAACCACTTTTGCACTTGTATTAGTGTGGAAAAACCACTTTTCGCACTTGTGTTAGTGTTGAAAAACCACTTTTCGCACTTGTGTTGGTGCAGGAAACCACTTTTGCACTTGTAGTAGTGTGGAAAATACACTTTTCGCACTTGTGTTAGTGTTGAAAAACCACTTTTCGCACTTGTGTTGGTGCAGGAAACCACTTTTGCACTTGTATTAGTGTGGAAAAAACACTTTTTGCACTTGTGATAGTGTTGAAAAACCACTTTTCGCACTTGTGTTAGTGTTGAAAAACCACTTTTCGCACTTGTGTTGGTGCAGTAAACCACTTTTGCACTTGTATTAGTGTGGAAAAACCACTTTTCGCACTTGTGTTAGTGTTGAAAAACCACTTTTCGCACTTGTGTTGGTGCAGGAAACCACTTTTGCACTTGTATTAGTGTGGAAAAAACACTTTTTGCATTTGTGATAGTGTTGAAAAACCACTTTTCGCACTTGTGTTTGTGTTGAAAAACCACTTTTCGCACTTGTGTTATTGTTGAAAAACCACTTTTCGCACTTGTGTTGGTGCAGGAAACCACTTTTGCACTTGTATTAGTGTGGAAAAAACACTTTTTGCACTAGTGATAGTGTTGAAAAACCACTTTTCGCACTTGTGTTAGTGTTGTAAAACCACTTTTCGCACTTGTGTTAGTGTTGAAAAACCACTTTTCGCACTTGTGTTGGTACAGGAAACCACTTTTGCACTTGTATTAGTGTGGAAAAAACACTTTTTGCACTTGTGATAGTGTTGAAAAACCACTTTTCGCACTTGTGTTGGTGCAGGAAACCACTTTTGCACTTGTATTAGTGTGGAAAAACCACTTTTCGCACTTGTGTTCGTGTTGAAAAACCACTTTTCGCACTTGTGTTATTGTTGAAAAACCACTTTTCGCACTTGTGTTGGTGCAGGAAACCACTTTTGCACTTGTATTAGTGTGGAAAAAACACTTTTTGCACTAGTGATAGTGTTGAAAAACCACTTTTCGCACTTGTGTTAGTGTTGTAAAACCACTTTTCGCACTTGTGTTAGTGTTGAAAAACCACTTTTCGCACTTGTGTTGGTGCAGGAAACCACTTCTGCACTTGTATTAGTGTGGAAAAAACACTTTTTGCACTTGTGATAGTGTTGAAAAACCACTTTTCGCACTTGTGTTGGTGCAGGAAACCACTTTTGCACTTGTATTAGTGTGGAAAAAACACTTTTTGCACTTGTGATAGTGTTGAAAAACCACTTTTCGCACTTGTGTTAGTGTTGAAAAACCACTTTTCGCACTTGTGTTGGTGCAGGAAACCACTTTTGCACTTGTATTAGTGTGGAAAAACCACTTTTCGCACTTGTGTTAGTGTTGAAACACCACTTTTCGCACTTGTGTTAGTGTTGAAAAACCATTTTTCGCACTTGTGTTGGTGCAGGAAACCACTTTTGCACTTGCATTAGTGTGGAAAAAACCACTTCTCGCACTTGTGTTAGTGTTGAAAAACCACTTTTCGCACTTGTGTTAGTGTTGAAAAACCACTTTTCGCACTTGTGTTGATGCAGGAAACCACTTTTGCACTTGTATTAGTGTGGAAAAAACACTTTTTGCACTTGTGATAGTGTTGAAAAACCACATTTCGCACTTGTGTTAGTGTTGAAAAACCACTTTTCACACTTGTGTTGGTGCAGGAAACCACTTTTGCACTTGTATTAGTGTGGAAAAACCACTTTTCGCACTTGTGTTCGTGTTGAAAAACCACTTTTCGCACTTGTGTTAGTGTTGAAAAACCACTTTTCGCACATGTGTTGGTGCAGGAAACCACTTTTGCACTTGTATTAGAGTGGAAAAAACACTTTTTGCACTTGTGATAGTGTTGAAAAACCACTTTTCGCACTTGTGTTAGTGTTGAAAAACCACTTTTCGCACTTGTGTTAGTGTTGAAAAACCACTTTTCGCACTTGTGTTGGTGCAGGAAACCACTTTTGCACTTGTATTAGTGTGGAAAAACCACTTTTCGCACTTGTGTTAGTGTTGAAACACCACTTTTCGCACTTGTGTTAGTGTTGAAAAACCATTTTTCGCACTTGTGTTGGTGCAGGAAACCACTTTTGCACTTGCATTAGTGTGGAAAAAACCACTTCTCGCACTTGTGTTAGTGTTGAAAAACCACTTTTCGCACTTGTGTTAGTGTTGAAAAACCACTTTTCGCTCTTGTGTTGATGCAGGAAACCACTTTTGCACTTGTATTAGTGTGGAAAAAACACTTTTTGCACTTGTGATAGTGTTGAAAAACCACATTTCGCACTTGTGTTAGTGTTGAAAAACCACTTTTCACACTTGTGTTGGTGCAGGAAACCACTTTTGCACTTGTATTAGTGTGGAAAAACCACTTTTCGCACTTGTGTTAGTGTTGAAAAACCACTTTTCGCACTTGTGTTAGTGTTGAAAAACCACTTTTCGCACTTGTGTTGGTGCAGGAAACCACTTTTGCACTTGTATTAGAGTGGAAAAAACACTTTTTGCACTTGTGATAGTGTTGAAAAACCACTTTTCGCACTTGTGTTAGTGTTGAAAAACCACTTTTCGCACTTGTGTTAGTGTTGAAAAACCACTTTTCTCACTTGTGTTGGTGCAGGAAACCACTTTTGCACTTGTATTAGTGTGGAAAAAACACTTTTTGCACTTGTGATAGTGTTGAAAAACCACTTTTCGCACTTGTGTTAGTTTTGAAAAACCACTTTTCGCACTTGTGTTGGTGCAGGAAACCACTTTTGCACTTGTATTAGTGTGGAAAAACCACTTTTCGCACTTGTGTTAGTGTTGAAAAACCACTTTTCGCACTTGTGTTAGTGTTGAAAAACCACTTTTCGCACTTGTGTTAGTGTTGAAAAAACACTTTTCGCACTTGTGTTGGTGCAGGAAACCACTTTTGCACTTGTAGTAGTGTGGAAAATACACTTTTCGCACTTGTGTTAGTGTTGAAAAACCACTTTTCGCACTTGTGTTGGTGCAGTAAACCACTTTTGCACTTGTATTAGTGTGGAAAAACCACTTTTCGCACTTGTGTTAGTGTTGAAAAACCACATTTCGCACTTGTGTTAGTGTTGAAAAACCACTTTTCACACTTGTGTTGGTGCAGGAAACCACTTTTGCACTTGTATTAGTGTGGAAAAACCACTTTTCGCACTTGTGTTCGTGTTGAAAAACCACTTTTCGCACTTGTGTTAGTGTTGAAAAACCACTTTTCGCACATGTGTTGGTGCAGGAAACCACTTTTGCACTTGTATTAGAGTGGAAAAAACACTTTTTGCACTTGTGATAGTGTTGAAAAACCACTTTTCGCACTTGTGTTAGTGTTGAAAAACCACTTTTCGCACTTGTGTTAGTGTTGAAAAACCACTTTTCGCACTTGTGTTGGTGCAGGAAACCACTTTTGCACTTGTATTAGTGTGGAAAAACCACTTTTCGCACTTGTGTTAGTGTTGAAACACCACTTTTCGCACTTGTGTTAGTGTTGAAAAACCATTTTTCGCACTTGTGTTGGTGCAGGAAACCACTTTTGCACTTGCATTAGTGTGGAAAAAACCACTTCTCGCACTTGTGTTAGTGTTGAAAAACCACTTTTCGCACTTGTGTTAGTGTTGAAAAACCACTTTTCGCTCTTGTGTTGATGCAGGAAACCACTTTTGCACTTGTATTAGTGTGGAAAAAACACTTTTTTCACTTGTGATAGTGTTGAAAAACCACATTTCGCACTTGTGTTAGTGTTGAAAAACCACTTTTCACACTTGTGTTGGTGCAGGAAACCACTTTTGCACTTGTATTAGTGTGGAAAAACCACTTTTCGCACTTGTGTTAGTGTTGAAAAACCACTTTTCGCACTTGTGTTAGTGTTGAAAAACCACTTTTCGCACTTGTGTTGGTGCAGGAAACCACTTTTGCACTTGTATTAGAGTGGAAAAAACACTTTTTGCACTTGTGATAGTGTTGAAAAACCACTTTTCGCACTTGTGTTAGTGTTGAAAAACCACTTTTCGCACTTGTGTTAGTGTTGAAAAACCACTTTTCTCACTTGTGTTGGTGCAGGAAACCACTTTTGCACTTGTATTAGTGTGGAAAAAACACTTTTTGCACTTGTGATAGTGTTGAAAAACCACTTTTCGCACTTGTGTTAGTTTTGAAAAACCACTTTTCGCACTTGTGTTGGTGCAGGAAACCACTTTTGCACTTGTATTAGTGTGGAAAAACCACTTTTCGCACTTGTGTTAGTGTTGAAAAACCACTTTTCGCACTTGTGTTAGTGTTGAAAAACCACTTTTCGCACTTGTGTTAGTGTTGAAAAAACACTTTTCGCACTTGTGTTGGTGCAGGAAACCACTTTTGCACTTGTAGTAGTGTGGAAAATACACTTTTCGCACTTGTGTTAGTGTTGAAAAACCACTTTTCGCACTTGTGTTGGTGCAGTAAACCACTTTTGCACTTGTATTAGTGTGGAAAAACCACTTTTCGCACTTGTGTTAGTGTTGAAAAACCACTTTTCGCACTTGTGTTAGTGTTGAAAAACCACTTTTCGCACTTGTGTTGGTGCAGGAAACCACTTTTGCACTTGTATTAGTGTGGAAAAAACACTTTTTGCACTTGTGATAGTGTTGAAAAACCACTTTTTGCACTTGTGTTAGTGTTGAAAAACCACTTTTCGCACTTGTGTTGGTGCAGGAAACCACTTTTGCACTTGTATTAGTGTGGAAAAAACACTTTTTGCACTTGTGATAGTGTTGAAAAACCACTTTTCGCACTTGTGTTAGTGTTGAAAAACCACTTTTCGCACTTGTGTTGGTGCAGGAAACCACTTTTGCACTTGTATTAGAGTGGAAAAAACCACTTTTCGCACTTGTGTTAGTGTTGAAAAACCACTTTTCGCACTTGTGATAGTGTTGAAAAACCACTTTTCGCACTTGTGTTGGTGCAGGAAACCACTTTTGCACTTGTATTAGTGTGGAAAAAACACTTTTTGCACTTGTGATAGTGTTGAAAAACCACTTTTCGCGCTTGTGTTAGTGTTGAAAAACCACTTTTCGCACTTGTGTTGGTGCAGGAAACCACTTTTGCACTTGTATTAGTGTGGAAAAAACACTTTTTGCACTTGTGATAGTGTTGAAAAACCACTTTTCGCACTTGTGTTAGTGTTGAAAAACCACTTTTCGCACTTGTGTTGGTGCAGGAAACCACTTTTGCACTTGTATTAGAGTGGAAAAAACCACTTTTCGCACTTGTGTTAGTGTTGAAAAACCACTTTTCGCACTTGTGATAGTGTTGAAAAACCACTTTTCGCACTTGTGTTGGTGCAGGAAACCACTTTTGCACTTGTATTAGTGTGGAAAAAACACTTTTTGCACTTGTGATAGTGTTGAAAAACCACTTTTCGCGCTTGTGTTAGTGTTGAAAAACCACTTTTCGCACTTGTGTTGGTGCAGGAAACCACTTTTGCACTTGTATTAGTGTGGAAAAACCACTTTTCGCACTTGTGTTAGTGTTGAAAAAACACTTTACGCACTTGTGTTAGTGTTGAAAAACCACTTTTCGCACTTGTGTTGGTGCAGGAAACCACTTTTGCACTTGTATTAGAGTGGAAAAAACCACTTTTCGCACATGTGTTAGTGTTGAAAAACCACTTTTCGCACTTGTGTTAGTGTTGAAAAACCACTTTTCGCACTTGTGTTGGTGCAGGAAACCACTTTTGCACTTGTAGTAGTGTGGAAAATACACTTTTCGCACTTGTGTTAGTGTTGAAAAACCACTTTTCGCACTTGTGTTGGTGCAGTAAACCACTTTTGCACTTGTATTAGTGTGGAAAAACCACTTTTCGCACTTGTTTTAGTGTTGAAAAACCACTTTTCGCACTTGTGTTAGTGTTGAAAAACCACTTTTCGCACTTGTGTTGGTGCAGGAAACCACTTTTGCACTTGTATTAGTGTGGAAAAAACACTTTTTGCACTTGTGGTAGTGTTGAAAAACCACTTTTCGCACTTGTGTTAGTGTTTGAAAACCACTTTTCGCACTTGTGTTGGTGCAGGAAACCACTTTTGCACTTGCATTAGTGTGGAAAAACCACTTTTCTCACTTGTGTTAGTGTTGAAAAACCACTTTTCGCACTTGTCTTGGTGCAGGAAACCACTTTTGCACTTGTATTAGTGTGGAAAAAACACTTTTTGCACTTGTGATAGTGTTGAAAAACCACTTTTCGCACTTGTGTTAGTGTTGAAAAACCACTTTTCGCAGTTGTGTTGGTGCAGGAAACCACTTTTGCACTTGTATTAGTGTGGAAAAACCACTTTTCGCACTTGTGTTAGTGTTGAAAAACCACTTTTCGCACTTGTGTTAGTGTTGAAAAACCATTTTTCGCACTTGTGTTGGTGCAGGAAACCACTTTTGCACTTGCATTAGTGTGGAAAAAACCACTTCTCGCACTTGTGTTAGTGTTGAAAAACCACTTTTTGCACTTGTGTTAGTGTTGAAAGACCACTTTTCGCACTTGTGTTGATGCAGGAAACCACTTTTGCGCTTGTATTAGTGTGGAAAAAACACTTTTTGCACTTGTGATAGTGTTGAAAAACCACATTTCGCACTTGTGTTAGTGTTGAAAAACCACTTTTCACACTTGTGTTGGTGCAGGAAACCACTTTTGCACTTGTATTAGTGTGGAAAAACCACTTTTCGCACTTGTGTTAGTGTTGAAAAACCACTTTTCGCACTTGTGTTAGTGTTGAAAAACCACTTTTCGCACTTGTGTTGGTGCAGGAAACCACTTTTGCACTTGTATTAGAGTGGAAAAAACACTTTTTGCACTTGTGATAGTGTTGAAAAACCACTTTTCGCACTTGTGTTAGTGTTGAAAAACCACTTTTCGCACTTGTGTTAGTGTTGAAAAACCACTTTTCTCACTTGTGTTGGTGCAGGAAACCACTTTTGCACTTGTATTAGTGTGGAAAAAACACTTTTTGCACTTGTGATAGTGTTGAAAAACCACTTTTCGCACTTGTGTTAGTTTTGAAAAATCACTTTTCGCACTTGTGTTGGTGCAGGAAACCACTTTTGCACTTGTATTAGTGTGGAAAAACCACTTTTCACACTTGTGTTAGTGTTGAAAAACCACTTTTCGAACTTGTGTTAGTGTTGAAAAACCACTTTTCGCACTTGTGTTGGTGCAGTAAACCACTTTTGCACTTGTATTAGTGTGGAAAAATCACTTTTCGCACTTGTTTTAGTGTTGAAAAACCACTTTTCGCACTTGTGTTAGTGTTGAAAAACCACTTTTCGCACTTGTGTTGGTGCAGGAAACCACTTTTGCACTTGTAGTAGTGTGGAAAATACACTTTTCGCACTTGTGTTAGTGTTGAAAAACCACTTTTCGCACTTGTGTTGGTGCAGTAAACCACTTTTGCACTTGTATTAGTGTGGAAAAACCACTTTTCGCACTTGTGTTAGTGTTGAAAAACCACTTTTCGCGCTTGTGTTGGTGCAGGAAACCACTTTTGCACTTGTAGTAGTGTGGAAAATACACTTTTCGCACTTGTGTTAGTGTTGAAAAACCACTTTTCGCACTTGTGTTGGTGCAGTAAACCACTTTTGCACTTGTATTAGTGTGGAAAAACCACTTTTCGCACTTGTGTTAGTGTTGAAAAACCACTTTTCGCACTTGTGTTAGTGTTGAAAAACCACTTTTCGCACTTGTGTTGGTGCAGGAAACCACTTTTGCACTTGTATTAGTGTGGAAAAAACACTTTTTGCACTTGTGATAGTGTTGAAAAACCACATTTCGCACTTGTGTTAGTGTTGAAAAACCACTTTTCACACTTGTGTTGGTGCAGGAAACCACTTTTGCACTTGTATTAGTGTGGAAAAACCACTTTTCGCACTTGTGTTAGTGTTGAAAAACCACTTTTCGCACTTGTGTTAGTGTTGAAAAACCACTTTTCGCACTTGTGTTGGTGCAGGAAACCACTTTTGCACTTGTATTAGAGTGGAAAAAACACTTTTTGCACTTGTGATAGTGTTGAAAAACCACATTTCGCACTTGTGTTAGTGTTGAAAAACCACTTTTCACACTTGTGTTGGTGCAGGAAACCACTTTTGCACTTGTATTAGTGTGGAAAAACCACTTTTCGCACTTGTGTTAGTGTTGAAAAACCACTTTTCGCACTTGTGTTAGTGTTGAAAAACCACTTTTCGCACTTGTGTTGGTGCAGGAAACCACTTTTGCACTTGTATTAGAGTGGAAAAAACACTTTTTGCACTTGTGATAGTGTTGAAAAACCACTTTTCGCACTTGTGTTAGTGTTGAAAAACCACTTTTCGCACTTGTGTTAGTGTTGAAAAACCACTTTTCTCACTTGTGTTGGTGCAGGAAACCACTTTTGCACTTGTATTAGTGTGGAAAAAACACTTTTTGCACTTGTGATAGTGTTGAAAAACCACTTTTCGCACTTGTGTTAGTTTTGAAAAACCACTTTTCGCACTTGTGTTGGTGCAGGAAACCACTTTTGCACTTGTATTAGTGTGGAAAAACCGCTTTTCGCACTTGTGTTAGTGTTGAAAAACCACTTTTCGCACTTGTGTTAGTGTTGAAAAACCACTTTTCGCACTTGTGTTGGTGCAGTGAACCACTTTTGCACTTGTATTAGTGTGGAAAAACCACTTTTCGCACTTGTTTTAGTGTTGAAAAACCACTTTTCGCACTTGTGTTAGTGTTGAAAAACCACTTTTCGCACTTGTGTTGGTGCAGGAAACCACTTTTGCACTTGTAGTAGTGTGGAAAATACACTTTTCGCACTTGTGTTAGTGTTGAAAAACCACTTTTCGCACTTGTGTTGGTGCAGTAAACCACTTTTGCACTTGTATTAGTGTGGAAAAACCACTTTTCGCACTTGTGTTAGTGTTGAAAAACCACTTTTCGCACTTGTGTTGGTGCAGGAAACCACTTTTGCACTTGTAGTAGTGTGGAAAATACACTTTTCGCACTTGTGTTAGTGTTGAAAAACCACTTTTCGCACATGTTGGTGCAGGAAACCACTTTTGCACTTGTATTAGTGTGGAAAAAACACTTTTTGCACTTGTGATAGTGTTGAAAAACCACTTTTCGCACTTGTGTTAGTTTTGAAAAACCACTTTTCGCACTTGTGTTGGTGCAGGAAACCACTTTTGCACTTGTATTAGTGTGGAAAAACCACTTTTCGCACTTGTGTTAGTGTTGAAAAACCACTTTTCGCACTTGTGTTGGTGCAGTAAACCACTTTTGCACTTGCATTAGTGTGGAAAAAACCACTTCTCGCACTTGTGTTAGTGTTGAAAAACCACTTTTCGCACTTGTGTTAGTGTTGAAAAACCACTTTTCGCACTTGTGTTGATGCGGGAAACCACTTTTGCACTTGTATTAGTGTGGAAAAAACACTTTTTGCACTTGTGATAGTGTTGAAAAACCACATTTCGCACTTGTGTTAGTGTTGAAAAACCACTTTTCACACTTGTGTTGGTGCAGGAAACCACTTTTGCACTTGTATTAGTGTGGAAAAACCACTTTTCGCACTTGTGTTCGTGTTGAAAAACCACTTTTCGCACTTGTGTTAGTGTTGAAAAACCACTTTTCGCACATGTGTTGGTGCAGGAAACCACTTTTGCACTTGTATTAGAGTGGAAAAAACACTTTTTGCACTTGTGATAGTGTTGAAAAACCACTTTTCGCACTTGTGTTAGTGTTGAAAAACCACTTTTCGCACTTGTGTTAGTGTTGAAAAACCACTTTTCTCACTTGTGTTGGTGCAGGAAACCACTTTTGCACTTGTATTAGTGTGGAAAAAACACTTTTTGCACTTGTGATAGTGTTGAAAAACCACTTTTCGCACTTGTGTTAGTTTTGAAAAACCACTTTTCGCACTTGTGTTGGTGCAGGAAACCACTTTTGCACTTGTATTAGAGTGGAAAAAACACTTTTTGCACTTGTGATAGTGTTGAAAAACCACTTTTCGCACTTGTGTTAGTGTTGAAAAACCACTTTTCGCACTTGTGTTAGTGTTGAAAAACCACTTTTCTCACTTGTGTTGGTGCAGGAAACCACTTTTGCACTTGTATTAGTGTGGAAAAAACACTTTTTGCACTTGTGATAGTGTTGAAAAACCACTTTTCGCACTTGTGTTAGTTTTGAAAAACCACTTTTCGCACTTGTGTTGGTGCAGGAAACCACTTTTGCACTTGTATTAGTGTGGAAAAACCACTTTTCGCACTTGTGTTAGTGTTGAAAAACCACTTTTCGCACTTGTGTTAGTGTTGAAAAACCACTTTTCGCACTTGTGTTGGTGCAGGAAACCACTTTTGCACTTGTATTAGTGTGGAAAAACCACTTTTCGCACTTGTGTTAGTGTTGAAAAACCACTTTTCGCACTTGTGTTCGTGTTGAAAAACCACTTTTCGCACTTGTGTTATTGTTGAAAAACCACTTTTCGCACTTGTGTTGGTGCAGGAAACCACTTTTGCACTTGTATTAGTGTGGAAAAAACACTTTTTGCACTAGTGGTAGTGTTGAAAAACCACTTTTCGCACTTGTGTTAGTGTTGTAAAACCACTTTTCGCACTTGTGTTAGTGTTGAAAAACCACTTTTCGCACTTGTGTTGGTGCAGGAAACCACTTCTGCACTTGTATTAGTGTGGAAAAAACACTTTTTGCACTTGTGATAGTGTTGAAAAACCACTTTTCGCACTTGTGTTGGTGCAGGAAACCACTTTTGCACTTGTATTAGTGTGGAAAAAACACTTTTTGCACTTGTGATAGTGTTGAAAAACCACTTTTCGCACTTGTGTTAGTGTTGAAAAACCACTTTTCGCACTTGTGTTGGTGCAGGAAACCACTTTTGCACTTGTATTAGTGTGGAAAAACCACTTTTCGCACTTGTGTTAGTGTTGAAACACCACTTTTCGCACTTGTGTTAGTGTTGAAAAACCATTTTTCGCACTTGTGTTGGTGCAGGAAACCACTTTTGCACTTGCATTAGTGTGGAAAAAACCACTTCTCGCACTTGTGTTAGTGTTGAAAAACCACTTTTCGCACTTGTGTTAGTGTTGAAAAACCACTTTTCGCACTTGTGTTGATGCAGGAAACCACTTTTGCACTTGTATTAGTGTGGAAAAAACACTTTTTGCACTTGTGATAATGTTGAAAAACCACATTTCGCACTTGTGTTAGTGTTGAAAAACCACTTTTCACACTTGTGTTGGTGCAGGAAACCACTTTTGCACTTGTATTAGTGTGGAAAAACCACTTTTCGCACTTGTGTTCGTGTTGAAAAACCACTTTTCGCACTTGTGTTAGTGTTGAAAAACCACTTTTCGCACTTGTGTTGGTGCAGGAAACCACTTTTGCACTTGTATTAGAGTGGAAAAAACACTTTTTGCACTTGTGATAGTGTTGAAAAACCACTTTTCGCACTTGTGTTAGTGTTGAAAAACCACTTTTCGCACTTGTGTTAGTGTTGAAAAACCACTTTTCTCACTTGTGTTGGTGCAGGAAACCACTTTTGCACTTGTATTAGTGTGGAAAAAACACTTTTTGCACTTGTGATAGTGTTGAAAAACCACTTTTCGCACTTGTGTTAGTTTTGAAAAACCACTTTTCGCACTTGTGTTGGTGCAGGAAACCACTTTTGCACTTGTATTAGAGTGGAAAAAACACTTTTTGCACTTGTGATAGTGTTGAAAAACCACTTTTCGCACTTGTGTTAGTGTTGAAAAACCACTTTTCGCACTTGTGTTAGTGTTGAAAAACCACTTTTCGCACTTGTGTTGGTGCAGGAAACCACTTTTGCACTTGTAGTAGTGTGGAAAATACACTTTTCGCACTTGTGTTAGTGTTGAAAAACCACTTTTCGCACTTGTGTTGGTGCAGTAAACCACTTTTGCACTTGTATTAGTGTGGAAAAACCACTTTTCGCACTTGTGTTAGTGTTGAAAAACCACTTTTCGCACTTGTGTTGGTGCAGGAAACCACTTTTGCACTTGTAGTAGTGTGGAAAATACACTTTTCGCACTTGTGTTAGTGTTGAAAAACCACTTTTCGCACATGTTGGTGCAGGAAACCACTTTTGCACTTGTATTAGTGTGGAAAAAACACTTTTTGCACTTGTGATAGTGTTGAAAAACCACTTTTCGCACTTGTGTTAGTTTTGAAAAACCACTTTTCGCACTTGTGTTGGTGCAGGAAACCACTTTTGCACTTGTATTAGTGTGGAAAAACCACTTTTCGCACTTGTGTTAGTGTTGAAAAACCACTTTTCGCACTTGTGTTAGTGTTGAAAAACCACTTTTCGCACTTGTGTTGGTGCAGTAAACCAATTTTGCACTTGTATTAGTGTGGAAAAACCACTTTTCGCACTTGTTTTAGTGTTGAAAAACCACTTTTCGCACTTGTGTTAGTGTTGAAAAACCACTTTTCGCACTTGTGTTGGTGCAGGAAACCACTTTTGCACTTGTAGTAGTGTGGAAAAAACACTTTTTGCACTTGTGATAGTGTTGAAAAACCACTTTTCGCACTTGTGTTAGTGTTGAAAAACCACTTTTCGCACTTGTGTTGGTGCAGTAAACCACTTTTGCACTTGTATTAGTGTGGAAAAACCACTTTTCGCACTTGTGTTAGTGTTGAAAAACCACTTTTCGCACTTGTGTTAGTGTTGAAAAACCACTTTTCGCACTTGTGTTAGTGTTGAAAAACCACTTTTCGCGCTTGTGTTGGTGCAGGAAACCACTTTTGCACTTGTAGTAGTGTGGAAAATACACTTTTCGCACTTGTGTTAGTGTTGAAAAACCACTTTTCGCACTTGTGTTGGTGCAGTAAACCACTTTTGCACTTGTATTAGTGTGGAAAAACCACTTTTCGCACTTGTGTTAGTGTTGAAAAACCACTTTTCGCACTTGTGTTAGTGTTGAAAAACCACTTTTCGCACTTGTGTTGGTGCAGGAAACCACTTTTGCACTTGTATTAGTGTGGAAAAAACACTTTTTGCACTTGTGATGGTGTTGAAAAACCACTTTTCGCACTTGTGTTAGTGTTGAAAAACCACTTTTCGCACTTGTGTTGGTGCAGGAAACCACTTTTGCACTTGTATTAGTGTGGAAAAAACACTTTTTGCATTTGTGATAGTGTTGAAAAACCACTTTTCGCACTTGTGTTTGTGTTGAAAAACCACTTTTCGCACTTGTGTTATTGTTGAAAAACCACTTTTCGCACTTGTGTTGGTGCAGGAAACCACTTTTGCACTTGTATTAGTGTGGAAAAAACACTTTTTGCACTAGTGATAGTGTTGAAAAACCACTTTTCGCACTTGTGTTAGTGTTGTAAAACCACTTTTCGCACTTGTGTTAGTGTTGAAAAACCACTTTTCGCACTTGTGTTGGTACAGGAAACCACTTTTGCACTTGTATTAGTGTGGAAAAAACACTTTTTGCACTTGTGATAGTGTTGAAAAACCACTTTTCGCACTTGTGTTGGTGCAGGAAACCACTTTTGCACTTGTATTAGTGTGGAAAAACCACTTTTCGCACTTGTGTTCGTGTTGAAAAACCACTTTTCGCACTTGTGTTATTGTTGAAAAACCACTTTTCGCACTTGTGTTGGTGCAGGAAACCACTTTTGCACTTGTATTAGTGTGGATAAAACACTTTTTGCACTAGTGATAGTGTTGAAAAACCACTTTTCGCACTTGTGTTAGTGTTGTAAAACCACTTTTCGCACTTGTGTTAGTGTTGAAAAACCACTTTTCGCACTTGTGTTGGTGCAGGAAACCACTTCTGCACTTGTATTAGTGTGGAAAAAACACTTTTTGCACTTGTGATAGTGTTGAAAAACCACTTTTCGCACTTGTGTTGGTGCAGGAAACCACTTTTGCACTTGTATTAGTGTGGAAAAAACACTTTTTGCACTTGTGATAGTGTTGAAAAACCACTTTTCGCACTTGTGTTAGTGTTGAAAAACCACTTTTCGCACTTGTGTTGGTGCAGGAAACCACTTTTGCACTTGTATTAGTGTGGAAAAACCACTTTTCGCACTTGTGTTAGTGTTGAAACACCACTTTTCGCACTTGTGTTAGTGTTGAAAAACCATTTTTCGCACTTGTGTTGGTGCAGGAAACCACTTTTGCACTTGCATTAGTGTGGAAAAAACCACTTCTCGCACTTGTGTTAGTGTTGAAAAACCACTTTTCGCACTTGTGTTAGTGTTGAAAAACCACTTTTCGCACTTGTGTTGATGCGGGAAACCACTTTTGCACTTGTATTAGTGTGGAAAAAACACTTTTTGCACTTGTGATAGTGTTGAAAAACCACATTTCGCACTTGTGTTAGTGTTGAAAAACCACTTTTCACACTTGTGTTGGTGCAGGAAACCACTTTTGCACTTGTATTAGTGTGGAAAAACCACTTTTCGCACTTGTGTTCGTGTTGAAAAACCACTTTTCGCACTTGTGTTAGTGTTGAAAAACCACTTTTCGCACATGTGTTGGTGCAGGAAACCACTTTTGCACTTGTATTAGAGTGGAAAAAACACTTTTTGCACTTGTGATAGTGTTGAAAAACCACTTTTCGCACTTGTGTTAGTGTTGAAAAACCACTTTTCGCACTTGTGTTAGTGTTGAAAAACCACTTTTCTCACTTGTGTTGGTGCAGGAAACCACTTTTGCACTTGTATTAGTGTGGAAAAAACACTTTTTGCACTTGTGATAGTGTTGAAAAACCACTTTTCGCACTTGTGTTAGTTTTGAAAAACCACTTTTCGCACTTGTGTTGGTGCAGGAAACCACTTTTGCACTTGTATTAGAGTGGAAAAAACACTTTTTGCACTTGTGATAGTGTTGAAAAACCACTTTTCGCACTTGTGTTAGTGTTGAAAAACCACTTTTCGCACTTGTGTTAGTGTTGAAAAACCACTTTTCTCACTTGTGTTGGTGCAGGAAACCACTTTTGCACTTGTATTAGTGTGGAAAAAACACTTTTTGCACTTGTGATAGTGTTGAAAAACCACTTTTCGCACTTGTGTTAGTTTTGAAAAACCACTTTTCGCACTTGTGTTGGTGCAGGAAACCACTTTTGCACTTGTATTAGTGTGGAAAAACCACTTTTCGCACTTGTGTTAGTGTTGAAAAACCACTTTTCGCACTTGTGTTAGTGTTGAAAAACCACTTTTCGCACTTGTGTTGGTGCAGGAAACCACTTTTGCACTTGTATTAGTGTGGAAAAACCACTTTTCGCACTTGTGTTAGTGTTGAAAAACCACTTTTCGCACTTGTGTTCGTGTTGAAAAACCACTTTTCGCACTTGTGTTATTGTTGAAAAACCACTTTTCGCACTTGTGTTGGTGCAGGAAACCACTTTTGCACTTGTATTAGTGTGGAAAAAACACTTTTTGCACTAGTGGTAGTGTTGAAAAACCACTTTTCGCACTTGTGTTAGTGTTGTAAAACCACTTTTCGCACTTGTGTTAGTGTTGAAAAACCACTTTTCGCACTTGTGTTGGTGCAGGAAACCACTTCTGCACTTGTATTAGTGTGGAAAAAACACTTTTTGCACTTGTGATAGTGTTGAAAAACCACTTTTCGCACTTGTGTTGGTGCAGGAAACCACTTTTGCACTTGTATTAGTGTGGAAAAAACACTTTTTGCACTTGTGATAGTGTTGAAAAACCACTTTTCGCACTTGTGTTAGTGTTGAAAAACCACTTTTCGCACTTGTGTTGGTGCAGGAAACCACTTTTGCACTTGTATTAGTGTGGAAAAACCACTTTTCGCACTTGTGTTAGTGTTGAAACACCACTTTTCGCACTTGTGTTAGTGTTGAAAAACCATTTTTCGCACTTGTGTTGGTGCAGGAAACCACTTTTGCACTTGCATTAGTGTGGAAAAAACCACTTCTCGCACTTGTGTTAGTGTTGAAAAACCACTTTTCGCACTTGTGTTAGTGTTGAAAAACCACTTTTCGCACTTGTGTTGATGCAGGAAACCACTTTTGCACTTGTATTAGTGTGGAAAAAACACTTTTTGCACTTGTGATAATGTTGAAAAACCACATTTCGCACTTGTGTTAGTGTTGAAAAACCACTTTTCACACTTGTGTTGGTGCAGGAAACCACTTTTGCACTTGTATTAGTGTGGAAAAACCACTTTTCGCACTTGTGTTCGTGTTGAAAAACCACTTTTCGCACTTGTGTTAGTGTTGAAAAACCACTTTTCGCACTTGTGTTGGTGCAGGAAACCACTTTTGCACTTGTATTAGAGTGGAAAAAACACTTTTTGCACTTGTGATAGTGTTGAAAAACCACTTTTCGCACTTGTGTTAGTGTTGAAAAACCACTTTTCGCACTTGTGTTAGTGTTGAAAAACCACTTTTCTCACTTGTGTTGGTGCAGGAAACCACTTTTGCACTTGTATTAGTGTGGAAAAAACACTTTTTGCACTTGTGATAGTGTTGAAAAACCACTTTTCGCACTTGTGTTAGTTTTGAAAAACCACTTTTCGCACTTGTGTTGGTGCAGGAAACCACTTTTGCACTTGTATTAGAGTGGAAAAAACACTTTTTGCACTTGTGATAGTGTTGAAAAACCACTTTTCGCACTTGTGTTAGTGTTGAAAAACCACTTTTCGCACTTGTGTTAGTGTTGAAAAACCACTTTTCGCACTTGTGTTGGTGCAGGAAACCACTTTTGCACTTGTAGTAGTGTGGAAAATACACTTTTCGCACTTGTGTTAGTGTTGAAAAACCACTTTTCGCACTTGTGTTGGTGCAGTAAACCACTTTTGCACTTGTATTAGTGTGGAAAAACCACTTTTCGCACTTGTGTTAGTGTTGAAAAACCACTTTTCGCACTTGTGTTGGTGCAGGAAACCACTTTTGCACTTGTAGTAGTGTGGAAAATACACTTTTCGCACTTGTGTTAGTGTTGAAAAACCACTTTTCGCACATGTTGGTGCAGGAAACCACTTTTGCACTTGTATTAGTGTGGAAAAAACACTTTTTGCACTTGTGATAGTGTTGAAAAACCACTTTTCGCACTTGTGTTAGTTTTGAAAAACCACTTTTCGCACTTGTGTTGGTGCAGGAAACCACTTTTGCACTTGTATTAGTGTGGAAAAACCACTTTTCGCACTTGTGTTAGTGTTGAAAAACCACTTTTCGCACTTGTGTTAGTGTTGAAAAACCACTTTTCGCACTTGTGTTGGTGCAGTAAACCAATTTTGCACTTGTATTAGTGTGGAAAAACCACTTTTCGCACTTGTTTTAGTGTTGAAAAACCACTTTTCGCACTTGTGTTAGTGTTGAAAAACCACTTTTCGCACTTGTGTTGGTGCAGGAAACCACTTTTGCACTTGTAGTAGTGTGGAAAATACACTTTTCGCACTTGTGTTAGTGTTGAAAAACCACTTTTCGCACTTGTGTTGGTGCAGTAAACCACTTTTGCACTTGTATTAGTGTGGAAAAACCACTTTTCGCACTTGTTTTAGTGTTGAAAAACCACTTTTCGCACTTGTGTTAGTGTTGAAAAACCACTTTTCGCACTTGTGTTGGTGCAGGAAACCACTTTTGCACTTGTATTAGTGTGGAAAAAACACTTTTTGCACTTGTGATAGTGTTGAAAAACCACATTTCGCACTTGTGTTAGTGTTGAAAAACCACTTTTCACACTTGTGTTGGTGCAGGAAACCACTTTTGCACTTGTATTAGTGTGGAAAAACCACTTTTCGCACTTGTGTTAGTGTTGAAAAACCACTTTTCGCACTTGTGTTGGTGCAGGAAACCACTTTTGCACTTGTATTAGAGTGGAAAAACACTTTTTGCACTTGTGATAGTGTTGAAAAACCACTTTTCGCACTTGTGTTAGTGTTGAAAAACCACTTTTCGCACTTGTGTTAGTGTTGAAAAACCACTTTTCTCACTTGTGTTGGTGCAGGAAACCACTTTTGCACTTGTATTAGTGTGGAAAAAACACTTTTTGCACTTGTGATAGTGTTGAAAAACCACTTTTCGCACTTGTGTTAGTTTTGAAAAACCACTTTTCGCACTTGTGTTGGTGCAGGAAACCACTTTTGCACTTGTATTAGTGTGGAAAAACCACTTTTCGCACTTGTGTTAGTGTTGAAAAACCACTTTTCGCACTTGTGTTAGTGTTGAAAAACCACTTTTCGCACTTGTGTTAGTGTTGAAAAACCACTTTTCGCGCTTGTGTTGGTGCAGGAAACCACTTTTGCACTTGTAGTAGTGTGGAAAATACACTTTTCGCACTTGTGTTAGTGTTGAAAAACCACTTTTCGCACTTGTGTTGGTGCAGTAAACCACTTTTGCACTTGTATTAGTGTGGAAAAACCACTTTTCGCACTTGTGTTAGTGTTGAAAAACCACTTTTCGCACTTGTGTTAGTGTTGAAAAACCACTTTTCGCACTTGTGTTGGTGCAGGAAACCACTTTTGCACTTGTATTAGTGTGGAAAAAACACTTTTTGCATTTGTGATAGTGTTGAAAAACCACTTTTCGCACTTGTGTTTGTGTTGAAAAACCACTTTTCGCACTTGTGTTATTGTTGAAAAACCACTTTTCGCACTTGTGTTGGTGCAGGAAACCACTTTTGCACTTGTATTAGTGTGGAAAAAACACTTTTTGCACTAGTGATAGTGTTGAAAAACCACTTTTCGCACTTGTGTTAGTGTTGTAAAACCACTTTTCGCACTTGTGTTAGTGTTGAAAAACCACTTTTCGCACTTGTGTTGGTACAGGAAACCACTTTTGCACTTGTATTAGTGTGGAAAAAACACTTTTTGCACTTGTGATAGTGTTGAAAAACCACTTTTCGCACTTGTGTTGGTGCAGGAAACCACTTTTGCACTTGTATTAGTGTGGAAAAACCACTTTTCGCACTTGTGTTCGTGTTGAAAAACCACTTTTCGCACTTGTGTTATTGTTGAAAAACCACTTTTCGCACTTGTGTTGGTGCAGGAAACCACTTTTGCACTTGTATTAGTGTGGAAAAAACACTTTTTGCACTAGTGATAGTGTTGAAAAACCACTTTTCGCACTTGTGTTAGTGTTGTAAAACCACTTTTCGCACTTGTGTTAGTGTTGAAAAACCACTTTTCGCACTTGTGTTGGTGTGGAAAAAACACTTTTTGCACTTGTGATAGTGTTGAAAAACCACATTTCGCACTTGTGTTAGTGTTGAAAAACCACTTTTCACACTTGTGTTGGTGCAGGAAACCACTTTTGCACTTGTATTAGTGTGGAAAAACCACTTTTCGCACTTGTGTTCGTGTTGAAAAACCACTTTTCGCACTTGTGTTAGTGTTGAAAAACCACATTTCGCACATGTGTTGGTGCAGGAAACCACTTTTGCACTTGTATTAGAGTGGAAAAAACACTTTTTGCACTTGTGATAGTGTTGAAAAACCACTTTTCGCACTTGTGTTAGTGTTGAAAAACCACTTTTCGCACTTGTGTTAGTGTTGAAAAACCACTTTTCTCACTTGTGTTGGTGCAGGAAACCACTTTTGCACTTGTATTAGTGTGGAAAAAAACACTTTTTGCACTTGTGATAGTGTTGAAAAACCACTTTTCGCACTTGTGTTAGTTTTGAAAAACCACTTTTCGCACTTGTGTTGGTGCAGGAAACCACTTTTGCACTTGTAATAGAGTGGAAAAAACACTTTTTGCACTTGTGATAGTGTTGAAAAACCACTTTTCGCACTTGTGTTAGTGTTGAAAAACCACTTTTCGCACTTGTGTTAGTGTTGAAAAACCACTTTTCTCACTTGTGTTGGTGCAGGAAACCACTTTTGCACTTGTATTAGTGTGGAAAAAACACTTTTTGCACTTGTGATAGTGTTGAAAAACCACTTTTCGCACTTGTGTTAGTTTTTAAAAACCACTTTTCGCACTTGTGTTGGTGCAGGAAACCACTTTTGCACTTGTATTAGTGTGGAAAAACCACTTTTCGCACTTGTGTTAGTGTTGAAAAACCACTTTTCACACTTGTGTTAGTGTTGAAAAACCACTTTTCGCACTTGTGTTGGTGCAGGAAACCACTTTTGCACTTGTATTAGTGTGGAAAAACCACTTTTCGCACTTGTGTTAGTGTTGAAAAACCACTTTTCGCACTTGTGTTCGTGTTGAAAAACCACTTTTCGCACTTGTGTTATTGTTGAAAAACCACTTTTCGCACTTGTGTTGGTGCAGGAAACCACTTTTGCACTTGTATTAGTGTGGAAAAAACACTTTTTGCACTAGTGATAGTGTTGAAAAACCACTTTTCGCAGTTGTGTTAGTGTTGTAAAACCACTTTTCGCACTTGTGTTAGTGTTGAAAAACCACTTTTCGCACTTGTGTTGGTGCAGGAAACCACTTCTGCACTTGTATTAGTGTGGAAAAAACACTTTTTGCACTTGTGATAGTGTTGAAAAACCACTTTTCGCACTTGTGTTGGTGCAGGAAACCACTTTTTGCACTTGTATTAGTGTGGAAAAAACACTTTTTGCACTTGTGATAGTGTTGAAAAACCACTTTTCGCACTTGTGTTAGTGTTGAAAAACCACTTTTCGCACTTGTGTTGGTGCAGGAAACCACTTTTGCACTTGTATTAGTGTGGAAAAACCACTTTTCGCACTTGTGTTAGTGTTGAAACACCACTTTTCGCACTTGTGTTAGTGTTGAAAAACCATTTTTCGCACTTGTGTTGGTGCAGGAAACCACTTTTGCACTTGCATTAGTGTGGAAAAAACCACTTCTCGCACTTGTGTTAGTGTTGAAAAACCACTTTTCGCACTTGTGTTAGTGTTGAAAAACCACTTTTCGCACTTGTGTTGATGCAGGAAACCACTTTTGCACTTGTATTAGTGTGGAAAAAACACTTTTTGCACTTGTGATAATGTTGAAAAACCACATTTCGCACTTGTGTTAGTGTTGAAAAACCACTTTTCACACTTGTGTTGGTGCAGGAAACCACTTTTGCACTTGTATTAGTGTGGAAAAACCACTTTTCGCACTTGTGTTCGTGTTGAAAAACCACTTTTCGCACTTGTGTTAGTGTTGAAAAACCACTTTTCGCACTTGTGTTGGTGCAGGAAACCACTTTTGCACTTGTATTAGAGTGGAAAAAACACTTTTTGCACTTGTGATAGTGTTGAAAAACCACTTTTCGCACTTGTGTTAGTGTTGAAAAACCACTTTTCGCACTTGTGTTAGTGTTGAAAAACCACTTTTCTCACTTGTGTTGGTGCAGGAAACCCACTTTTGCACTTGTATTAGTGTGGAAAAAACACTTTTTGCACTTGTGATAGTGTTGAAAAACCACTTTTCGCACTTGTGTTAGTTTTGAAAAACCCACTTTTCGCACTTGTGTTGGTGCAGGAAACCACTTTTGCCACTTGTATTAGAGTGGAAAAAACACTTTTTGCACTTGTGATAGTGTTGAAAAACCACTTTTCGCACTTGTGTTAGTGTTGAAAAACCACTTTTCGCACTTGTGTTAGTGTTGAAAAACCACTTTTCTCACTTGTGTGGTGCAGGAAACCACTTTTGCACTTGTATTAGTGTGGAAAAAAACACTTTTTGCACTTGTGATAGTGTTGAAAAACCACTTTTCGCACTTGTGTTAGTTTTGAAAAACCACTTTTCGCACTTGTGTTGGTGCAGGAAACCACTTTTGCACTTGTATTAGTGTGGAAAAACCACTTTTCGCACTTGTGTTAGTGTGAAAAACCACTTTTCGCACTTGTGTTAGTGTTGAAAAACCACTTTTCGCACTTGTGTTAGTGTTGAAAAACCACTTTTCGCACTTGTGTTGGTGCAGGAAACCACTTTTGCACTTGTAGTAGTGTGGAAAATACACTTTTCGCACTTGTGTTAGTGTTGAAAAACCACTTTTCGCACTTGTGTTGGTGCAGTAAACCACTTTTGCACTTGTATTAGTGTGGAAAAACCACTTTTCGCACTTGTGTTAGTGTTGAAAAACCACTTTTCGCACTTGTGTTAGTGTTGAAAAACCACTTTTCGCACTTGTGTTGGTGCAGGAAAGCACTTTTGCACTTGTATTAGTGTGGAAAAAACACTTTTTGCACTTGTGATAGTGTTGAAAAACCACTTTTCGCACTTGTGTTAGTGTTGAAAAACCACTTTTCGCACTTGTGTTGGTGCAGGAAACCACTTTTGCACTTGTATTAGTGTGGAAAAAACACTTTTTGCACTTGTGATAGTGTTGAAAAACCACTTTTCGCACTTGTGTTAGTGTTGAAAAACCACTTTTCGCTCTTGTGTTAGTGTTCAAAAACCACTTTTCTCACTTGTGTTGGTGCAGGAAACCACTTTTGCACTTGTATTAGTGTGGAAAAAACACTTTTTGCACTTGTGATAGTGTTGAAAAACCACTTTTCGCACTTGTGTTAGTTTTGAAAAACCACTTTTCGCACTTGTGTTGGTGCAGGAAACCACTTTTGCACTTGTATTAGTGTGGAAAAACCACTTTTCGCACTTGTGTTAGTGTTGAAAAACCACTTTTCGCACTTGTGTTAGTGTTGAAAAACCACTTTTCGCACTTGTGTTAGTGTTGAAAAACCACTTTTCGCACTTGTGTTGGTGCAGGAAACCACTTTTGCACTTGTAGTAGTGTGGAAAATACACTTTTCGCACTTGTGTTAGTGTTGAAAAACCACTTTTCGCACTTGTGTTAGTGTTGAAAAACCACTTTTCGCACTTGTGTTGGTGCAGTAAACCACTTTTGCACTTGTATTAGTGTGGAAAAACCACTTTTCGCACTTGTTTTAGTGTTGAAAAACCACTTTTCGCACTTGTGTTAGTGTTGAAAAACCACTTTTCGCACTTGTGTTGGTGCAGGAAACCACTTTTGCACTTGTAGTAGTGTGGAAAATACACTTTTCGCACTTGTGTTAGTGTTGAAAAACCACTTTTCGCACTTGTGTTGGTGCAGGAAACCACTTTTGCACTTGTATTAGTGTGGAAAAAACACTTTTTGCACTTGTGATAGTGTTGAAAAACCACTTTTCGCACTTGTGTTAGTGTTGAAAAACCACTTTTCGCACTTGTGTTGGTGCAGGAAACCACTTTTGCACTTGTATTAGAGTGGAAAAAACCACTTTTCGCACTTGTGTTAGTGTTGAAAAACCACTTTTCGCACTTGTGATAGTGTTGAAAAACCACTTTTCGCACTTGTGTTGGTGCAGGAAACCACTTTTGCACTTGTATTAGTGTGGAAAAAACACTTTTTGCACTTGTGATAGTGTTGAAAAACCACTTTTCGCGCTTGTGTTAGTGTTGAAAAACCACTTTTCGCACTTGTGTTGGTGCAGGAAACCACTTTTGCACTTGTATTAGTGTGGAAAAACCACTTTTCGCACTTGTGTTAGTGTTGAAAAAACACTTTACGCACTTGTGTTAGTGTTGAAAAACCACTTTTCGCACTTGTGTTGGTGCAGGAAACCACTTTTGCACTTGTATTAGTGTCGAAAAAACACTTTTCGCACTTGTGTTAGTGTGAAAAACCACTTTGCGCACTTGTGTTAGTGTTGAAAAACCACTTTTCGCACTTGTGTTGGTGCAGGAAACCACTTTTGCACTTGTATTAGTGTGGAAAAAACACTTTTTGCACTTGTGATAGTGTTGAAAAACCACTTTTCGCACTTGTGTTAGTGTTGTAAAACCACTTTTCGCACTTGTGTTAGTGTTGAAAAACCACTTTTCGCACTTGTGTTGGTGCAGGAAACCACGTTTGCACTTGTATTAGTGTGGAAAAACCACTTTTCGCACTTGTGTTAGTGTTGAAAAACCACTTTTCGCACTTGTGTTCGTGTTGAAAAACCACTTTTCGCACTTGTGTTATTGTTGAAAAACCACTTTTCGCACTTGTGTTGGTGCAGGAAACCACTTTTGCACTTGTATTAGTGTGGAAAAAACACTTTTTGCACTAGTGATAGTGTTCAAAAACCACTTTTCGCACTTGTGTTAGTGTTGTAAAACCACTTTTCGCACTTGTGTTAGTGTTGAAAAACCACTTTTCGCACTTGTGTTGGTGCAGGAAACCACTTTTGCACTTGTATTAGTGTGGAAAAAACACTTTTTGCACTTGTGATAGTGTTGAAAAACCACTTTTCGCACTTGTGTTGGTGCAGGAAACCACTTTTGCACTTGTATTAGTGTGGAAAAACCACTTTTCGCACTTGTGTTAGTGTTGAAAAACCACTTTTCGCACTTGTGTTCGTGTTGAAAAACCACTTTTCGCACTTGTGTTATTGTTGAAAAACCACTTTTCGCACTTGTGTTGGTGCAGGAAACCACTTTTGCACTTGTATTAGTGTGGAAAAAACACTTTTTGCACTAGTGATAGTGTTGAAAAACCACTTTTCGCACTTGTGTTAGTGTTGTAAAACCACTTTTCGCACTTGTGTTAGTGTTGAAAAACCACTTTTCGCACTTGTGTTGGTGCAGGAAACCACTTCTGCACTTGTATTAGTGTGGAAAAAACACTTTTTGCACTTGTGATAGTGTTGAAAAACCACTTTTCGCACTTGTGTTGGTGCAGGAAGCCACTTTTGCACTTGCATTAGTGTGGAAAAAACCACTTCTCGCACTTGTGTTAGTGTTGAAAAACTACTTTTCGCACTTGTGTTAGTGTTGAAAAACCACTTTTCGCACTTGTGTTGATGCAGGAAACCACTTTTGCACTTGTATTAGTGTGGAAAAAACACTTTTTGCACTTGTGATAGTGTTGAAAAACCACATTTCGCACTTGTGTTAGTGTTGAAAAACCACTTTTCACACTTGTGTTGGTGCAGGAAACCACTTTTGCACTTGTATTAGTGTGGAAAAACCACTTTTCGCACTTGTGTTAGTGTTGAAAAACCACTTTTCGCACTTGTGTTGGTGCAGGAAACCACTTTTGCACTTGTATTAGAGTGGAAAAAACACTTTTTGCACTTGTGATAGTGTTGAAAAACCACTTTTCGCACTTGTGTTAGTGTTGAAAAACCACTTTTCGCACTTGTGTTAGTGTTCAAAAACCACTTTTCTCACTTGTGTTGGTGCAGGAAACCACTTTTGCACTTGTATTAGTGTGGAAAAAACACTTTTTGCACTTGTGATAGTGTTGAAAAACCACTTTTCGCACTTGTGTTAGTTTTGAAAAACCACTTTTCGCACTTGTGTTGGTGCAGGAAACCACTTTTGCACTTGTATTAGTGTGGAAAAACCACTTTTCGCACTTGTGTTAGTGTTGAAAAACCACTTTTCGCACTTGTGTTAGTGTTGAAAAACCACTTTTCGCACTTGTGTTAGTGTTGAAAAACCACTTTTCGCACTTGTGTTGGTGCAGGAAACCACTTTTGCACTTGTAGTAGTGTGGAAAAACCACTTTTCGCACTTGTGTTAGTGTTGAAAAACCACTTTTCGCACTTGTGTTAGTGTTGAAAAACCACTTTTCGCACTTGTGTTGGTGCAGGAAACCACTTTTGCACTTGTATTAGTGTGGGAAAAACACTTTTTGCACTTGTGATAGTGTTGAAAAACCACTTTTCGCATTTGTGTTAGTGTTGAAAAACCACTTTTCGCACTTGTGTTGGTGCAGGAAACCACTTTTGCACTTGTATTAGTGTGGAAAAAACACTTTTTGCACTTGTGATAGTGTTGAAAAACCACTTTTCGCACTTGTGTTAGTGTTGAAAAACCACTTTTCGCACTTGTGTTGGTGCAGGAAACCACTTTTGCACTTGTATTAGAGTGGAAAAAACCACTTTTCGCACTTGTGTTAGTGTTGAAAAACCACTTTTCGCACTTGTGATAGTGTTGAAAAACCACTTTTCGCACTTGTGTTGGTGCAGGAAACCACTTTTGCACTTGTATTAGTGTGGAAAAAACACTTTTTGCACTTGTGATAGTGTTGAAAAACCACTTTTCGCGCTTGTGTTAGTGTTGAAAAACCACTTTTCGCACTTGTGTTGGTGCAGGAAACCACTTTTGCACTTGTATTAGTGTGGAAAAACCACTTTTCGCACTTGTGTTAGTGTTGAAAAAACACTTTACGCACTTGTGTTAGTGTTGAAAAACCACTTTTCGCACTTGTGTTGGTGCAGGAAACCACTTTTGCACTTGTATTAGTGTCGAAAAAACACTTTTCGCACTTGTGTTAGTGTGAAAAACCACTTTGCGCACTTGTGTTAGTGTTGAAAAACCACTTTTCGCACTTGTGTTGGTGCAGGAAACCACTTTTGCACTTGTATTAGTGTGGAAAAAACACTTTTTGCACTTGTGATAGTGTTGAAAAACCACTTTTCGCACTTGTGTTAGTGTTGTAAAACCACTTTTCGCACTTGTGTTAGTGTTGAAAAACCACTTTTCGCACTTGTGTTGGTGCAGGAAACCACGTTTGCACTTGTATTAGTGTGGAAAAACCACTTTTCGCACTTGTGTTAGTGTTGAAAAACCACTTTTCGCACTTGTGTTAGTGTTGAAAAACCACTTTTCGCACTTGTGTTGGTGCAGGAAACCACTTTTGCACTTGTATTAGTGTGGAAAAAACACTTTTTGCACTTGTGATAGTGTTGAAAAACCACTTTTCGCACTTGTGTTAGTGTTGAAAAACCACTTTTCGCACTTGTGTTAGTGTTCAAAAACCACTTTTCTCACTTGTGTTGGTGCAGGAAACCACTTTTGCACTTGTATTAGTGTGGAAAAAACACTTTTTGCACTTGTGATAGTGTTGAAAAACCACTTTTCGCACTTGTGTTAGTTTTGAAAAACCACTTTTCGCACTTGTGTTGGTGCAGGAAACCACTTTTGCACTTGTATTAGTGTGGAAAAACCACTTTTCGCACTTGTGTTAGTGTTGAAAAACCACTTTTCGCACTTGTGTTAGTGTTGAAAAACCACTTTTCGCACTTGTGTTAGTGTTGAAAAACCACTTTTCGCACTTGTGTTGGTGCAGGAAACCACTTTTGCACTTGTAGTAGTGTGGAAAATACACTTTTCGCACTTGTGTTAGTGTTGAAAAACCACTTTTCGCACTTGTGTTAGTGTTGAAAAACCACTTTTCGCACTTGTGTTAGTGTTGAAAAACCACTTTTCGCACTTGTGTTGGTGCAGTAAACCACTTTTGCACTTGTATTAGTGTGGAAAAACCACTTTTCGCACTTGTTTTAGTGTTGAAAAACCACTTTTCGCACTTGTGTTAGTGTTGAAAAACCACTTTTCGCACTTGTGTTGGTGCAGGAAACCACTTTTGCACTTGTAGTAGTGTGGAAAATACACTTTTCGCACTTGTGTTAGTGTTGAAAACCACTTTTCGCACTTGTGTTGGTGCAGGAAACCACTTTTGCACTTGTATTAGTGTGGAAAAAACACTTTTTGCACTTGTGATAGTGTTGAAAAACCACTTTTCGCACTTGTGTTAGTGTTGAAAAACCACTTTTCGCACTTGTGTTGGTGCAGGAAACCACTTTTGCACTTGTATTAGAGTGGAAAAAACCACTTTTCGCACTTGTGTTAGTGTTGAAAAACCACTTTTCGCACTTGTGATAGTGTTGAAAAACCACTTTTCGCACTTGTGTTGGTGCAGGAAACCACTTTTGCACTTGTATTAGTGTGGAAAAAACACTTTTTGCACTTGTGATAGTGTTGAAAAACCACTTTTCACGCTTGTGTTAGTGTTGAAAAACCACTTTTCGCACTTGTGTTGGTGCAGGAAACCACTTTTGCACTTGTATTAGTGTGGAAAAACCACTTTTCGCACTTGTGTTAGTGTTGAAAAAACACTTTACGCACTTGTGTTAGTGTTGAAAAACCACTTTTCGCACTTGTGTTGGTGCAGGAAACCACTTTTGCACTTGTATTAGTGTCGAAAAAACACTTTTCGCACTTGTGTTAGTGTGAAAAACCACTTTGCGCACTTGTGTTAGTGTTGAAAAACCACTTTTCGCACTTGTGTTGGTGCAGGAAACCACTTTTGCACTTGTATTAGTGTGGAAAAAACACTTTTTGCACTTGTGATAGTGTTGAAAAACCACTTTTCGCACTTGTGTTAGTGTTGTAAAACCACTTTTCGCACTTGTGTTAGTGTTGAAAAACCACTTTTCGCACTTGTGTTGGTGCAGGAAACCACGTTTGCACTTGTATTAGTGTGGAAAAACCACTTTTTGCACTTGTGTTAGTGTTGAAAAACCACTTTTCGCACTTGTGTTCGTGTTGAAAAACCACTTTTCGCACTTGTGTTATTGTTGAAAAACCACTTTTCGCACTTGTGTTGGTGCAGGAAACCACTTTTGCACTTGTATTAGTGTGGAAAAAACACTTTTTGCACTAGTGATAGTGTTCAAAAACCACTTTTCGCACTTGTGTTAGTGTTGTAAAACCACTTTTCGCACTTGTGTTAGTGTTGAAAAACCACTTTTCGCACTTGTGTTGGTGCAGGAAACCACTTTTGCACTTGTATTAGTGTGGAAAAAACACTTTTTGCACTTGTGATAGTGTTGAAAAACCACTTTTCGCACTTGTGTTGGTGCAGGAAACCACTTTTGCACTTGTATTAGTGTGGAAAAACCACTTTTCGCACTTGTGTTAGTGTTGAAAAACCACTTTTCGCACTTGTGTTCGTGTTGAAAAACCACTTTTCGCACTTGTGTTATTGTTGAAAAACCACTTTTCGCACTTGTGTTGGTGCAGGAAACCACTTTTGCACTTGTATTAGTGTGGAAAAAACACTTTTTGCACTAGTGATAGTGTTGAAAAACCACTTTTCGCACTTGTGTTAGTGTTGTAAAACCACTTTTCGCACTTGTGTTAGTGTTGAAAAACCACTTTTCGCACTTGTGTTGGTGCAGGAAACCACTTCTGCACTTGTATTAGTGTGGAAAAAACACATTTTGCACTTGTGATAGTGTTGAAAAACCACTTTTCGCACTTGTGTTGGTGCAGGAAACCACTTTTGCACTTGCATTAGTGTGGAAAAAACCACTCCTCGCACTTGTGTTAGTGTTGAAAAACCACTTTTCGCACTTGTGTTAGTGTTGAAAAACCACTTTTCGCACTTGTGTTGATGCAGGAAACCACTTTTGCACTTGTATTAGTGTGGAAAAAACACTTTTTGCACTTGTGATAGTGTTGAAAAACCACATTTTTCACTTGTGTTAGTGTTGAAAAACCACTTTTCACACTTGTGTTGGTGCAGGAAACCACTTTTGCACTTGTATTAGTGTGGAAAAACCACTTTTCGCACTTGTGTTAGTGTTGAAAAACCACTTTTCGCACTTGTGTTGGTGCAGGAAACCACTTTTGCACTTGTATTAGAGTGGAAAAAACACTTTTTGCACTTGTGATAGTGTTGAAAAACCACTTTTCGCACTTGTGTTAGTGTTGAAAAACCACTTTTCGCACTTGTGTTAGTGTTCAAAAACCACTTTTCTCACTTGTGTTGGTGCAGGAAACCACTTTTGCACTTGTAGTAGTGTGGAAAAACCACTTTTCGCACTTGTGTTAGTGTTGAAAAACCACTTTTCGCACTTGTGTTAGTGTTGAAAAACCACTTTTCGCACTTGTGTTGGTGCAGGAAACCACTTTTGCACTTGTATTAGTGTGGGAAAAACACTTTTTGCACTTGTGATAGTGTTGAAAAACCACTTTTCGCACTTGTGTTAGTGTTGAAAAACCACTTTTCGCACTTGTGTTGGTGCAGGAAACCACTTTTGCACTTGTATTAGTGTGGAAAAAACACTTTTTGCACTTGTGATAGTGTTGAAAAACCACTTTTCGCACTTGTGTTAGTGTTGAAAAACCACTTTTCGCACTTGTGTTGGTGCAGGAAACCACTTTTGCACTTGTATTAGAGTGGAAAAAACCACTTTTCGCACTTGTGTTAGTGTTGAAAAACCACTTTTCGCACTTGTGATAGTGTTGAAAAACCACTTTTCGCACTTGTGTTGGTGCAGGAAACCACTTTTGCACTTGTATTAGTGTGGAAAAAACACTTTTTGCACTTGTGATAGTGTTGAAAAACCACTTTTCGCGCTTGTGTTAGTGTTGAAAAACCACTTTTCGCACTTGTGTTGGTGCAGGAAACCACTTTTGCACTTGTATTAGTGTGGAAAAACCACTTTTCGCACTTGTGTTAGTGTTGAAAAAACACTTTACGCACTTGTGTTAGTGTTGAAAAACCACTTTTCGCACTTGTGTTGGTGCAGGAAACCACTTTTGCACTTGTATTAGTGTCGAAAAAACACTTTTCGCACTTGTGTTAGTGTGAAAAACCACTTTGCGCACTTGTGTTAGTGTTGAAAAACCACTTTTCGCACTTGTGTTGGTGCAGGAAACCACTTTTGCACTTGTATTAGTGTGGAAAAAACACTTTTTGCACTTGTGATAGTGTTGAAAAACCACTTTTCGCACTTGTGTTAGTGTTGTAAAACCACTTTTCGCACTTGTGTTAGTGTTGAAAAACCACTTTTCGTACTTGTGTTGGTGCAGGAAACCACGTTTGCACTTGTATTAGTGTGGAAAAACCACTTTTCGCACTTGTGTTAGTGTTGAAAAACCACTTTTCGCACTTGTGTTCGTGTTGAAAAACCACTTTTCGCACTTGTGTTATTGTTGAAAAACCACTTTTCGCACTTGTGTTGGTGCAGGAAACCACTTTTGCACTTGTATTAGTGTGGAAAAAACACTTTTTGCACTAGTGATAGTGTTGAAAAACCACTTTTCGCACTTGTGTTAGTGTTGTAAAACCACTTTTCGCAATTGTGTTAGTGTTGAAAAACCACTTTTCGCACTTGTGTTGGTGCAGGAAACCACTTTTGCACTTGTATTAGTGTGGAAAAAACACTTTTTGCACTTGTGATAGTGTTGAAAAACCACTTTTCGCACTTGTGTTGGTGCAGGAAACCACTTTTGCACTTGTATTAGTGTGGAAAAACCACTTTTCGCACTTGTGTTAGTGTTGAAAAACCACTTTTCGCACTTGTGTTCGTGTTGAAAAACCACTTTTCGCACTTGTGTTATTGTTGAAAAACCACTTTTCGCACTTGTGTTGGTGCAGGAAACCACTTTTGCACTTGTATTAGTGTGGAAAAAACACTTTTTGCACTTGTGATAGTGTTGAAAAACCACTTTTCGCACTTGTGTTAGTTTTGAAAAACCACTTTTCGCACTTGTGTTGGTGCAGGAAACCACTTTTGCACTTGTATTAGTGTGGAAAAACCACTTTTCGCACTTGTGTTAGTGTTGAAAAACCACTTTTCGCACTTGTGTTAGTGTTGAAAAACCACTTTTCGCACTTGTGTTAGTGTTGAAAAACCACTTTTCGCACTTGTGTTGGTGCAGGAAACCACTTTTGCACTTGTAGTAGTGTGGAAAAACCACTTTTCGCACTTGTGTTAGTGTTGAAAAACCACTTTTCGCACTTGTGTTAGTGTTGAAAAACCACTTTTCGCACTTGTGTTGGTGCAGGAAACCACTTTTGCACTTGTATTAGTGTGGGAAAAACACTTTTTGCACTTGTGATAGTGTTGAAAAACCACTTTTCGCACTTGTGTTAGTGTTGAAAAACCACTTTTTGCACTTGTGTTGGTGCAGGAAACCACTTTTGCACTTGTATTAGTGTGGAAAAAACACTTTTTGCACTTGTGATAGTGTTGAAAAACCACTTTTCGCACTTGTGTTAGTGTTGAAAAACCACTTTTCGCACTTGTGTTGGTGCAGGAAACCACTTTTGCACTTGTATTAGAGTGGAAAAAACCACTTTTCGCACTTGTGTTAGTGTTGAAAAACCACTTTTCGCACTTGTGATAGTGTTGAAAAACCACTTTTCGCACTTGTGTTGGTGCAGGAAACCACTTTTGCACTTGTATTAGTGTGGAAAAAACACTTTTTGCACTTGTGATAGTGTTGAAAAACCACTTTTCGCGCTTGTGTTAGTGTTGAAAAACCACTTTTCGCACTTGTGTTGGTGCAGGAAACCACTTTTGCACTTGTATTAGTGTGGAAAAACCACTTTTCGCACTTGTGTTAGTGTTGAAAAAACACTTTACGCACTTGTGTTAGTGTTGAAAAACCACTTTTCGCACTTGTGTTGGTGCAGGAAACCACTTTTGCACTTGTATTAGTGTCGAAAAAACACTTTTCGCACTTGTGTTAGTGTGAAAAACCACTTTGCGCACTTGTGTTAGTGTTGAAAAACCACTTTTCGCACTTGTGTTGGTGCAGGAAACCACTTTTGCACTTGTATTAGTGTGGAAAAAACACTTTTTGCACTTGTGATAGTGTTGAAAAACCACTTTTCGCACTTGTGTTAGTGTTGTAAAACCACTTTTCGCACTTGTGTTAGTGTTGAAAAACCACTTTTCGCACTTGTGTTGGTGCAGGAAACCACGTTTGCACTTGTATTAGTGTGGAAAAACCACTTTTCGCACTTGTGTTAGTGTTGAAAAACCACTTTTCGCACTTGTGTTCGTGTTGAAAAACCACTTTTCGCACTTGTGTTATTGTTGAAAAACCACTTTTCGCACTTGTGTTGGTGCAGGAAACCACTTTTGCACTTGTATTAGTGTGGAAAAAACACTTTTTGCACTAGTGATAGTGTTCAAAAACCACTTTTCGCACTTGTGTTAGTGTTGTAAAACCACTTTTCGCACTTGTGTTAGTGTTGAAAAACCACTTTTCGCACTTGTGTTGGTGCAGGAAACCACTTTTGCACTTGTATTAGTGTGGAAAAAACACTTTTTGCACTTGTGATAGTGTTGAAAAACCACTTTTCGCACTTGTGTTGGTGCAGGAAACCACTTTTGCACTTGTATTAGTGTGGAAAAACCACTTTTCGCACTTGTGTTAGTGTTGAAAACCACTTTTCGCACTTGTGTTCGTGTTGAAAAACCACTTTTCGCACTTGTGTTATTGTTGAAAAACCACTTTTCGCACTTGTGTTGGTGCAGGAAACCACTTTTGCACTTGTATTAGTGTGGAAAAAACACTTTTTGCACTAGTGATAGTGTTGAAAAACCACTTTTCGCACTTGTGTTAGTGTTGTAAAACCACTTTTCGCACTTGTGTTAGTGTTGAAAAACCACTTTTCGCACTTGTGTTGGTGCAGGAAACCACTTCTGCACTTGTATTAGTGTGGAAAAAACACTTTTTGCACTTGTGATAGTGTTGAAAAACCACTTTTCACACTTGTGTTGGTGCAGGAAACCACTTTTGCACTTGCATTAGTGTGGAAAAAACCACTTCTCGCACTTGTGTTAGTGTTGATAAACCACTTTTCGCACTTGTGTTAGTGTTGAAAAACCACTTTTCGCACTTGTGTTGATGCAGGAAACCACTTTTGCACTTGTATTAGTGTGGAAAAAACACTTTTTGCACTTGTGATAGTGTTGAAAAACCACATTTCGCACTTGTGTTAGTGTTGAAAAACCACTTTTCACACTTGTGTTGGTGCAGGAAACCACTTTTGCACTTGTACTAGTGTGGAAAAACCACTTTTCGCACTTGTGTTAGTGTTGAAAAACCACTTTTCGCACTTGTGTTGGTGCAGGAAACCACTTTTGCACTTGTATTAGAGTGGAAAAAACACTTTTTGCACTTGTGATAGTGTTGAAAAACCACTTTTCGCACTTGTGTTAGTGTTGAAAAACCACTTTTCGCACTTGTGTTAGTGTTCAAAAACCACTTTTCTCACTTGTGTTGGTGCAGGAAACCACTTTTGCACTTGTATTAGTGTGGAAAAAACACTTTTTGCACTTGTGATAGTGTTGAAAAACCACTTTTCGCACTTGTGTTAGTTTTGAAAAACCACTTTTCGCACTTGTGTTGGTGCAGGAAACCACTTTTGCACTTGTATTAGTGTGGAAAAACCACTTTTCGCACTTGTGTTAGTGTTGAAAAACCACTTTTCGCACTTGTGTTAGTGTTGAAAAACCACTTTTCGCACTTGTGTTAGTGTTGAAAAACCACTTTTCGCACTTGTGTTGGTGCAGGAAACCACTTTTGCACTTGTAGTAGTGTGGAAAAACCACTTTTCGCACTTGTGTTAGTGTTGAAAAACCACTTTTCGCACTTGTGTTAGTGTTGAAAAACCACTTTTCGCACTTGTGTTGGTGCAGGAAACCACTTTTGCACTTGTATTAGTGTGGGAAAAACACTTTTTGCACTTGTGATAGTGTTGAAAAACCACTTTTCGCACTTGTGTTAGTGTTGAAAAACCACTTTTCGCACTTGTGTTGGTGCAGGAAACCACTTTTGCACTTGTATTAGTGTGGAAAAAACACTTTTTGCACTTGTGATAGTGTTGAAAAACCACTTTTCGCACTTGTGTTAGTGTTGAAAAACCACTTTTCGCACTTGTGTTGGTGCAGGAAACCACTTTTGCACTTGTATTAGAGTGGAAAAAACCACTTTTCGCACTTGTGTTAGTGTTGAAAAACCACTTTTCGCACTTGTGATAGTGTTGAAAAACCACTTTTCGCACTTGTGTTGGTGCAGGAAACCACTTTTGCACTTGTATTAGTGTGGAAAAAACACTTTTTGCACTTGTGATAGTGTTGAAAAACCACTTTTCGCGCTTGTGTTAGTGTTGAAAAACCACTTTTCGCACTTGTGTTGGTGCAGGAAACCACTTTTGCACTTGTATTAGTGTGGAAAAACCACTTTTCGCACTTGTGTTAGTGTTGAAAAAACACTTTACGCACTTGTGTTAGTGTTGAAAAACCACTTTTCGCACTTGTGTTGGTGCAGGAAACCACTTTTGCACTTGTATTAGTGTCGAAAAAACACTTTTCGCACTTGTGTTAGTGTTGAAAAACCACTTTTCGCACTTGTGTTGGTGCAGGAAACCACTTTTGCACTTGTATTAGAGTGGAAAAAACCACTTTTCGCACTTGTGTTAGTGTTGAAAAACCACTTTTCGCACTTGTGATAGTGTTGAAAAACCACTTTTCGCACTTGTGTTGGTGCAGGAAACCACTTTTGCACTTGTATTAGTGTGGAAAAAACACTTTTTGCACTTGTGATAGTGTTGAAAAACCACTTTTCGCGCTTGTGTTAGTGTTGAAAAACCACTTTTCGCACTTGTGTTGGTGCAGGAAACCACTTTTGCACTTGTATTAGTGTGGAAAAACCACTTTTCGCACTTGTGTTAGTGTTGAAAAAACACTTTACGCACTTGTGTTAGTGTTGAAAAACCACTTTTCGCACTTGTGTTGGTGCTGGAAACCACTTTTGCACTTGTATTAGTGTCGAAAAAACACTTTTCGCACTTGTGTTAGTGTGAAAAACCACTTTGCGCACTTGTGTTAGTGTTGAAAAACCACTTTTCGCACTTGTGTTGGTTCAGGAAACCACTTTTGCACTTGTATTAGTGTGGAAAAAACACTTTTTGCACTTGTGATAGTGTTGAAAAACCACTTTTCGCACTTGTGTTAGTGTTGTAAAACCACTTTTCGCACTTGTGTTAGTGTTGAAAAACCACTTTTCGTACTTGTGTTGGTGCAGGAAACCACGTTTGCACTTGTATTAGTGTGGAAAAACCACTTTTCGCACTTGTGTTAGTGTTGAAAAACCACTTTTCGCACTTGTGTTCATGTTGAAAAACCACTTTTCGCACTTGTGTTATTGTTGAAAAACCACTTTTCGCACTTGTGTTGGTGCAGGAAACCACTTTTGCACTTGTATTAGTGTGGAAAAAACACTTTTTGCACTAGTGATAGTGTTGAAAAACCACTTTTCGCACTTGTGTTAGTGTTGTAAAACCACTTTTCGCAATTGTGTTAGTGTTGAAAAACCACTTTTCGCACTTGTGTTGGTGCAGGAAACCACTTTTGCACTTGTATTAGTGTGGAAAAAACACTTTTTGCACTTGTGATAGTGTTGAAAAACCACTTTTCGCACTTGTGTTGGTGCAGGAAACCACTTTTGCACTTGTATTAGTGTGGAAAAACCACTTTTCGCACTTGTGTTAGTGTTGAAAAACCACTTTTCGCACTTGTGTTCGTGTTGAAAAACCACTTTTCGCACTTGTGTTATTGTTGAAAAACCACTTTTCGCACTTGTGTTGGTGCAGGAAACCACTTTTGCACTTGTATTAGTGTGGAAAAAACACTTTTTGCACTTGTGATAGTGTTGAAAAACCACTTTTCGCACTTGTGTTAGTTTTGAAAAACCACTTTTCGCACTTGTGTTGGTGCAGGAAACCACTTTTGCACTTGTATTAGTGTGGAAAAACCACTTTTCGCACTTGTGTTAGTGTTGAAAAACCACTTTTCGCACTTGTGTTAGTGTTGAAAAACCACTTTTCGCACTTGTGTTAGTGTTGAAAAACCACTTTTCGCACTTGTGTTGGTGCAGGAAACCACTTTTGCACTTGTATTAGAGTGGAAAAAACCACTTTTCGCACTTGTGTTAGTGTTGAAAAACCACTTTTCGCACTTGTGATAGTGTTGAAAAACCACTTTTCGCACTTGTGTTGGTGCAGGAAACCACTTTTGCACTTGTATTAGTGTGGAAAAAACACTTTTTGCACTTGTGATAGTGTTGAAAAACCACTTTTCGCGCTTGTGTTAGTGTTGAAAAACGACTTTTCGCACTTGTGTTGGTGCAGGAAACCACTTTTGCACTTGTATTAGTGTGGAAAAACCACTTTTCGCACTTGTGTTAGTGTTGAAAAAACACTTTACGCACTTGTGTTAGTGTTGAAAAACCACTTTTCGCACTTGTGTTGGTGCAGGAAACCACTTTTGCACTTGTATTAGTGTCGAAAAAACACTTTTCGCACTTGTGTTAGTGTGAAAAACCACTTTGCGCACTTGTGTTAGTGTTGAAAAACCACTTTTCGCACTTGTGTTGGTGCAGGAAACCACTTTTGCACTTGTATTAGTGTGGAAAAAACACTTTTTGCACTTGTGATAGTGTTGAAAAACCACTTTTCGCACTTGTGTTAGTGTTGTAAAACCACTTTTCGCACTTGTGTTAGTGTTGAAAAACCACTTTTCGCACTTGTGTTGGTGCAGGAAACCACGTTTGCACTTGTATTAGTGTGGAAAAACCACTTTTCGCACTTGTGTTAGTGTTGAAACACCACTTTTCGCACTTGTGTTCGTGTTGAAAAACCACTTTTCGCACTTGTGTTATTGTTGAAAAACCACTTTTCGCACTTGTGTTGGTGCAGGAAACCACTTTTGCACTTGTATTAGTGTGGAAAAAACACTTTTTGCACTAGTGATAGTGTTGAAAAACCACTTTTCGCACTTGTGTTAGTGTTGTAAAACCACTTTTCGCAATTGTGTTAGTGTTGAAAAACCACTTTTCGCACTTGTGTTGGTGCAGGAAACCACTTTTGCACTTGTATTAGTGTGGAAAAAACACTTTTTGCACTTGTGATAGTGTTGAAAAACCACTTTTCGCACTTGTGTTGGTGCAGGAAACCACTTTTGCACTTGTATTAGTGTGGAAAAACCACTTTTCGTACTTGTGTTAGTGTTGAAAAACCACTTTTCGCACTTGTGTTCGTGTTGAAAAACCACTTTTCGCACTTGTGTTATTGTTGAAAAACCACTTTTCGCACTTGTGTTGGTGCAGGAAACCACTTTTGCACTTGTATTAGTGTGGAAAAAACACTTTTTGCACTAGTGATAGTGTTGAAAAACCACTTTTCGCACTTGTGTTAGTGTTGTAAAACCACTTTTCGCACTTGTGTTAGTGTTGAAAAACCACTTTTCGCACTTGTGTTGGTGCAGGAAACCACTTCTGCACTTGTATTAGTGTGGAAAAAACACTTTTTGCACTTGTGATAGTGTTGAAAAACCACTTTTCGCACTTGTGTTGGTGCAGGAAACCACTTTTGCACTTGTATTAGTGTGGAAAAAACACTTTTTGCACTTGTGATAGTGTTGAAAAACCACTTTTCGCACTTGTGTTAGTGTTGAAAAACCACTTTTCGCACTTGTGTTGGTGCAGGAAACCACTTTTGCACTTGTATTAGTGTGGAAAAACCACTTTTCGCACTTGTGTTAGTGTTGAAACACCACTTTTCGCACTTGTGTTAGTGTTGAAAAACCATTTTTCGCACTTGTGTTGGTGCAGGAAACCACTTTTGCACTTGCATTAGTGTGGAAAAAACCACTTCTCGCACTTGTGTTAGTGTTGAAAAACCACTTTTCGCACTTGTGTTAGTGTTGAAAAACCACTTTTCGCTCTTGTGTTGATGCAGGAAACCACTTTTGCACTTGTATTAGTGTGGAAAAAACACTTTTTGCACTTGTGATAGTGTTGAAAAACCACATTTCGCACTTGTGTTAGTGTTGAAAAACCACTTTTCACACTTGTGTTGGTGCAGGAAACCACTTTTGCACTTGTATTAGTGTGGAAAAACCACTTTTCGCACTTGTGTTAGTGTTGAAAAACCACTTTTCGCACTTGTGTTAGTGTTGAAAAACCACTTTTCGCACTTGTGTTGGTGCAGGAAACCACTTTTGCACTTGTATTAGAGTGGAAAAAACACTTTTTGCACTTGTGATAGTGTTGAAAAACCACTTTTCGCACTTGTGTTAGTGTTGAAAAACCACTTTTCGCACTTGTGTTAGTGTTGAAAAACCACTTTTCTCACTTGTGTTGGTGCAGGAAAACACTTTTGCACTTGTATTAGTGTGGAAAAAACACTTTTTGCACTTGTGATAGTGTTGAAAAACCACTTTTCGCACTTGTGTTAGTTTTGAAAAACCACTTTTCGCACTTGTGTTGGTGCAGGAAACCACTTTTGCACTTGTATTAGTGTGGAAAAACCACTTTTCGCACTTGTGTTAGTGTTGAAAAACCACTTTTCGCACTTGTGTTAGTGTAGAAAAACCACTTTTCGCACTTGTGTTAGTGTTGAAAAAACACTTTTCGCACTTGTGTTGGTGCAGGAAACCACTTTTGCACTTGTAGTAGTGTGGAAAATACACTTTTCGCACTTGTGTTAGTGTTGAAAAACCACTTTTCGCACTTGTGTTGGTGCAGTAAACCACTTTTGCACTTGTGTTAGTGTTGAAAAAACACTTTTCGCACTTGTGTTGGTGCAGGAAACCACTTTTGCACTTGTAGTAGTGTGGAAAATACACTTTTCGCACTTGTGTTAGTGTTGAAAAACCACTTTTCGCACTTGTGTTGGTGCAGTAAACCACTTTTCGCACTTGTGTTAGTGTTGAAAAAACACTTTTCGCACTTGTGTTGGTGCAGGAAACCACTTTTGCACTTGTATTAGTGTGGAAAAACCACTTTTCGCACTTGTGTTAGTGTTGAAACACCACTTTTCGCTCTTGTGTTGATGCAGGAAACCACTTTTGCACTTGTATTAGTGTGGAAAAAACACTTTTTGCACTTGTGATAGTGTTGAAAAACCACATTTCGCACTTGTGTTAGTGTTGAAAAACCACTTTTCACACTTGTGTTGGTGCAGGAAACCACTTTTGCACTTGTATTAGTGTGGAAAAACCACTTTTCGCACTTGTGTTAGTGTTGAAAAACCACTTTTCGCACTTGTGTTAGTGTTGAAAAACCACTTTTCGCACTTGTGTTGGTGCAGGAAACCACTTTTGCACTTGTATTAGAGTGGAAAAAACACTTTTTGCACTTGTGATAGTGTTGAAAAACCACTTTTCGCACTTGTGTTAGTGTTGAAAAACCACTTTTCGCACTTGTGTTAGTGTTGAAAAACCACTTTTCTCACTTGTGTTGGTGCAGGAAAACACTTTTGCACTTGTATTAGTGTGGAAAAAACACTTTTTGCACTTGTGATAGTGTTGAAAAACCACTTTTCGCACTTGTGTTAGTTTTGAAAAACCACTTTTCGCACTTGTGTTGGTGCAGGAAACCACTTTTGCACTTGTATTAGTGTGGAAAAACCACTTTTCGCACTTGTGTTAGTGTTGAAAAACCACTTTTCGCACTTGTGTTAGTGTAGAAAAACCACTTTTCGCACTTGTGTTAGTGTTGAAAAAACACTTTTCGCACTTGTGTTGGTGCAGGAAACCACTTTTGCACTTGTAGTAGTGTGGAAAATACACTTTTCGCACTTGTGTTAGTGTTGAAAAACCACTTTTCGCACTTGTGTTGGTGCAGTAAACCACTTTTGCACTTGTATTAGTGTGGAAAAACCACTTTTCGCACTTGTGTTAGTGTTGAAAAACCACTTTTCGCACTTGTGTTAGTGTTGAAAAACCACTTTTCGCACTTGTGTTGGTGCAGGAAACCACTTTTGCACTTGTATTAGTGTGGAAAAAACACTTTTTGCACTTGTGATAGTGTTGAAAAACCACTTTTCGCACTTGTGTTAGTGTTGAAAAACCACTTTTCGCACTTGTGTTGGTGCAGGAAACCACTTTTGCACTTGTATTAGTGTGGAAAAAACACTTTTTGCACTTGTGATAGTGTTGAAAAACCACTTTTCGCACTTGTGTTAGTGTTGAAAAACCACTTTTCGCACTTGTGTTGGTGCAGGAAACCACTTTTGCACTTGTATTAGAGTGGAAAAAACCACTTTTCGCACTTGTGTTAGTGTTGAAAAACCACTTTTCGCACTTGTGATAGTGTTGAAAAACCACTTTTCGCACTTGTGTTGGTGCAGGAAACCACTTTTGCACTTGTATTAGTGTGGAAAAAAACACTTTTTGCACTTGTGATAGTGTTGAAAAACCACTTTTCGCGCTTGTGTTAGTGTTGAAAAACCACTTTTCGCACTTGTGTTGGTGCAGGAAACCACTTTTGCACTTGTATTAGTGTGGAAAAACCACTTTTCGCACTTGTGTTAGTGTTGAAAAAACAGTTTACGCACTTGTGTTAGTGTTGAAAAACCACTTTTCGCACTTGTGTTGGTGCAGGAAACCACTTTTGCACTTGTATTAGAGTGGAAAAAACCACTTTTCGCACATGTGTTAGTGTTGAAAAACCACTTTTCGCACTTGTGTTAGTGTTGAAAAACCACTTTTCGCACTTGTGTTGGTGCAGGAAACCACTTTTGCACTTGCAGTAGTGTGGAAAATACACTTTTCGCACTTGTGTTAGTGTTGAAAAACCACTTTTCGCACTTGTGTTGGTGCAGTAAACCACTTTTGCACTTGTATTAGTGTGGAAAAACCACTTTTCGCACTTGTTTTAGTGTTGAAAAACCACTTTTCGCACTTGTGTTAGTGTTGAAAAACCACTTTTCGCACTTGTGTTGGTGCAGGAAACCACTTTTGCACTTGTATTAGTGTGGAAAAAACACTTTTTGCACTTGTGGTAGTGTTGAAAAACCACTTTTCGCACTCGTGTTAGTGTTTGAAAACCACTTTTCGCACTTGTGTTGGTGCAGGAAACCACTTTTGCACTTGCATTAGTGTGGAAAAACCACTTTTCTCACTTGTGTTAGTGTTGAAAAACCACTTTTCGCACTTGTCTTGGTGCAGGAAACCACTTTTGCACTTGTATTAGTGTGGAAAAAACACTTTTTGCACTTGTGATAGTGTTGAAAAACCACTTTTCGCACTTGTGTTAGTGTTGAAAAACCACTTTTCACACTTGTGTTGGTGCAGGAAACCACTTTTGCACTTGTATTAGTGTGGAAAAACCACTTTTCGCACTTGTGTTAGTGTTGAAAAACCACTTTTCGCACTTGTGTTAGTGTTGAAAAACCATTTTTCGCACTTGTGTTGGTGCAGGAAACCACTTTTGCACTTGCATTAGTGTGGAAAAAACCACTTCTCGCACTTGTGTTAGTGTTGAAAAACCACTTTTCGCACTTGTGTTAGTGTTGAAAAACCACTTTTCGCACTTGTGTTGATGCAGGAAACCACTTTTGCACTTGTATTAGTGTGGAAAAAACACTTTTTGCACTTGTGATAGTGTTGAAAAACCACATTTCGCACTTGTGTTAGTGTTGAAAAACCACTTTTCACACTTGTGTTGGTGCAGGAAACCACTTTTGCACTTGTATTAGTGTGGAAAAACCACTTTTCGCACTTGTGTTAGTGTTGAAAAACCACTTTTCGCACTTGTGTTAGTGTTGAAAAACCACTTTTCGCACTTGTGTTGGTGCAGGAAACCACTTTTGCACTTGTATTAGAGTGGAAAAAACACTTTTTGCACTTGTGATAGTGTTGAAAAACCACTTTTCGCACTTGTGTTAGTGTTGAAAAACCACTTTTCGCACTTGTGTTAGTGTTGAAAAACCACTTTTCTCACTTGTGTTGGTGCAGGAAACCACTTTTGCACTTGTATTAGTGTGGAAAAAACACTTTTTGCACTTGTGATAGTGTTGAAAAACCACTTTTCGCACTTGTGTTAGTTTTGAAAAACCACTTTTCGCACTTGTGTTGGTGCAGGAAACCACTTTTGCACTTGTATTAGTGTGGAAAAACCACTTTTCGCACTTGTGTTAGTGTTGAAAAACCACTTTTCGCACTTGTGTTAGTGTTGAAAAACCACTTTTCGCACTTGTGTTGGTGCAGGAAACCACTTCTGCACTTGTATTAGTGTGGAAAAAACACTTTTTGCACTTGTGATAGTGTTGAAAAACCACTTTTCGCACTTGTGTTGGTGCAGGAAACCACTTTTACACTTGTATTAGTGTGGAAAAACCACTTTTTGCACTTGTGATAGTGTTGAAAAAACACTTTACGCACTTGTGTTAGTGTTGAAAAACCACTTTTCGCACTTGTGTTGGTGCAGGAAACCACTTTTGCACTTGTATTAGTGTGGAAAAACCACTTTTCGCACTTGTGTTAGTGTTGAAAAAACACTTTACGCACTTGTGTTAGTGTTGAAAAACCACTTTTCGCACTTGTGTTGGTGCAGGAAACCACTTTTGCACTTGTATTAGAGTGGAAAAAACCACTTTTCGCACATGTGTTAGTGTTGAAAAACCACTTTTCGCACTTGTGTTAGTGTTGAAAAACCACTTTTCGCACTTGTGTTGGTGCAGGAAACCACTTTTGCACTTGCAGTAGTGTGGAAAATACACTTTTCGCACTTGTGTTAGTGTTGAAAAACCACTTTTCGCACTTGTGTTGGTGCAGTAAACCACTTTTGCACTTGTATTAGTGTGGAAAAACCACTTTTCGCACTTGTTTTAGTGTTGAAAAACCACTTTTCGCACTTGTGTTAGTGTTGAAAAACCACTTTTCGCACTTGTGTTGGTGCAGGAAACCACTTTTGCACTTGTATTAGTGTGGAAAAAACACTTTTTGCACTTGTGGTAGTGTTGAAAAACCACTTTTCGCACTTGTGTTAGTGTTTGAAAACCACTTTTCGCACTTGTGTTGGTGCAGGAAACCACTTTTGCACTTGCATTAGTGTGGAAAAACCACTTTTCTCACTTGTGTTAGTGTTGAAAAACCACTTTTCGCACTTGTCTTGGTGCAGGAAACCACTTTTGCACTTGTATTAGTGTGGAAAAAACACTTTTTGCACTTGTGATAGTGTTGAAAAACCACTTTTCGCACTTGTGTTAGTGTTGAAAAACCACTTTTCACACTTGTGTTGGTGCAGGAAACCACTTTTGCACTTGTATTAGTGTGGAAAAACCACTTTTCGCACTTGTGTTAGTGTTGAAAAACCACTTTTCGCACTTGTGTTAGTGTTGAAAAACCATTTTTCGCACTTGTGTTGGTGCAGGAAACCACTTTTGCACTTGCATTAGTGTGGAGTAAACCACTTCTCGCACTTGTGTTAGTGTTGAAAAACCACTTTTCGCACTTGTGTTAGTGTTGAAAAACCACTTTTCGCACTTGTGTTGATGCAGGAAACCACTTTTGCACTTGTATTAGTGTGGAAAAAACACTTTTTGCACTTGTGATAGTGTTGAAAAACCACATTTCGCACTTGTGTTAGTGTTGAAAAACCACTTTTCACACTTGTGTTGGTGCAGGAAACCACTTTTGCACTTGTATTAGTGTGGAAAAACCACTTTTCGCACTTGTGTTAGTGTTGAAAAACCACTTTTCGCACTTGTGTTAGTGTTGAAAAACCACTTTTCGCACTTGTGTTGGTGCAGGAAACCACTTTTGCACTTGTATTAGAGTGGAAAAAACACTTTTTGCACTTGTGATAGTGTTGAAAAACCACTTTTCGCACTTGTGTTAGTGTTGAAAAACCACTTTTCGCACTTGTGTTAGTGTTGAAAAACCACTTTTCTCACTTGTGTTGGTGCAGGAAACCACTTTTGCCCTTGTATTAGTGTGGAAAAAACACTTTTTGCACTTGTGATAGTGTTGAAAAACCACTTTTCGCACTTGTGTTAGTTTTGAAAAACCACTTTTCGCACTTGTGTTGGTGCAGGAAACCACTTTTGCACTTGTATTAGTGTGGAAAAACCACTTTTCGCACTTGTGTTAGTGTTGAAAAACCACTTTTCGCACTTGTGTTAGTGTTGAAAAACCACTTTTCGCACTTGTGTTGGTGCAGGAAACCACTTCTGCACTTGTATTAGTGTGGAAAAAACACTTTTTGCACTTGTGATAGTGTTGAAAAACCACTTTTCGCACTTGTGTTGGTGCAGGAAACCACTTTTGCACTTGTATTAGTGTGGAAAAACCACTTTTTGCACTTGTGATAGTGTTGAAAAACCACTTTTCGCACTTGTGTTAGTGTTGAAAAACCACTTTTCGCACTTGTGTTGGTGCAGGAAACCACTTTTGCACTTGTATTAGTGTGGAAAAACCACTTTTCGCACTTGTGTTAGTGTTGAAACACCACTTTTCGCACTTGTGTTAGTGTTGAAAAACCATTTTTCGCACTTGTGTTGGTGCAGGAAACCACTTTTGCACTTGCATTAGTGTGGAAAAAACCACTTCTCGCACTTGTGATAGTGTTGAAAAACCACTTTTCGCACTTGTGTTGGTGCAGGAAACCACTTTTGCACTTGTATTAGTGTGGAAAAAACACTTTTTGCACTTGTGATAGTGTTGAAAAACCACTTTTCGCGCTTGTGTTAGTGTTGAAAAACCACTTTTCGCACTTGTGTTGGTGCAGGAAACCACTTTTGCACTTGTATTAGTGTGGAAAAACCACTTTTCGCACTTGTGTTAGTGTTGAAAAAACACTTTACGCACTTGTGTTAGTGTTGAAAAACCACTTTTCGCACTTGTGTTGGTGCAGGAAACCACTTTTGCACTTGTATTAGTGTCGAAAAAACACTTTTCGCACTTGTGTTAGTGTGAAAAACCACTTTGCGCACTTGTGTTAGTGTTGAAAAACCACTTTTCGCACTTGTGTTGGTGCAGGAAACCACTTTTGCACTTGTATTAGTGTGGAAAAAACACTTTTTGCATTTGTGATAGTGTTGAAAAACCACTTTTCGCACTTGTGTTAGTGTTGTAAAACCACTTTTCGCACTTGTGTTAGTGTTGAAAAACCACTTTTCGCACTTGTGTTGGTGCAGGAAACCACGTTTGCACTTGTATTAGTGTGGAAAAACCACTTTTCGCACTTGTGTTAGTGTTGAAACACCACTTTTCGCACTTGTGTTCGTGTTGAAAAACCACTTTTCGCACTTGTGTTATTGTTGAAAAAGCACTTTTCGCACTTGTGTTGGTGCAGGAAACCACTTTTGCACTTGTATTAGTGTGGAAAAAACACTTTTTGCACTAGTGATAGTGTTGAAAAACCACTTTTTGCACTTGTGTTAGTGTTGTAAAACCACTTTTCGCAATTGTGTTAGTGTTGAAAAACCACTTTTCGCACTTGTGTTGGTGCAGGAAACCACTTTTGCACTTGTATTAGTGTGGAAAAAACACTTTTTGCACTTGTGATAGTGTTGAAAAACCACTTTTCGCACTTGTGTTGGTGCAGGAAACCACTTTTGCACTTGTATTAGTGTGGAAAAACCACTTTTCGTACTTGTGTTAGTGTTGAAAAACCACTTTTCGCACTTGTGTTCGTGTTGAAAAACCACTTTTCGCACTTGTGTTATTGTTGAAAAACCACTTTTCGCACTTGTGTTGGTGCAGGAAACCACTTTTGCACTTGTATTAGTGTGGAAAAAACACTTTTTGCACTAGTGATAGTGTTGAAAAACCACTTTTCGCACTTGTGTTAGTGTTGTAAAACCACTTTTCGCACTTGTGTTAGTGTTGAAAAACCACTTTTCGCACTTGTGTTGGTGCAGGAAACCACTTCTGCACTTGTATTAGTGTTGAAAAACCACTTTTCGCACTTGTGTTAGTGTTGAAAAACCACTTTTCGCTCTTGTGTTGATGCAGGAAACCACTTTTGCACTTGTATTAGTGTGGAAAAAACACTTTTTGCACTTGTGATAGTGTTGAAAAACCACATTTCGCACTTGTGTTAGTGTTGAAAAACCACTTTTCACACTTGTGTTGGTGCAGGAAACCACTTTTGCACTTGTATTAGTGTGGAAAAACCACTTTTCGCACTTGTGTTAGTGTTGAAAAACCCCTTTTCGCACTTGTGTTAGTGTTGAAAAACCACTTTTCGCACTTGTGTTGGTGCAGGAAACCACTTTTGCACTTGTATTAGTGTGGAAAAACCACTTTTCGCACTTGTGTTAGTGTTGAAAAAACACTTTACGCACTTGTGTTAGTGTTGAAAAACCACTTTTCGCACTTGTGTTGGTGCAGGAAACCACTTTTGCACTTGTATTAGAGTGGAAAAAACCACTTTTCGCACATGTGTTAGTGTTGAAAAACCACTTTTCGCACTTGTGTTAGTGTTGAAAAACCACTTTTCGCACTTGTGTTGGTGCAGGAAACCACTTTTGCACTTGCAGTAGTGTGGAAAATACACTTTTCGCACTTGTGTTAGTGTTGAAAAACCACTTTTCGCACTTGTGTTGGTGCAGTAAACCACTTTTGCACTTGTATTAGTGTGGAAAAACCACTTTTCGCACTTGTTTTAGTGTTGAAAAACCACTTTTCGCACTTGTGTTAGTGTTGAAAAACCACTTTTCGCACTTGTGTTGGTGCAGGAAACCACTTTTGCACTTGTATTAGTGTGGAAAAACCACTTTTCGCACTTGTGTTAGTGTTGAAAAACCACTTTTCGCACTTGTGTTCGTGTTGAAAAACCACTTTTCGCACTTGTGTTATTGTTGAAAAACCACTTTTCGCACTTGTGTTGGTGCAGGAAACCACTTTTGCACTTGTATTAGTGTGGAAAAAACACTTTTTGCACTTGTGATAGTGTTGAAAAACCACTTTTCGCACTTGTGTTAGTTTTGAAAAACCACTTTTCGCACTTGTGTTGGTGCAGGAAACCACTTTTGCACTTGTATTAGTGTGGAAAAACCACTTTTCGCACTTGTGTTAGTGTTGAAAAACCACTTTTCGCACTTGTGTTAGTGTTGAAAAACCACTTTTCGCACTTGTGTTAGTGTTGAAAAACCACTTTTCGCACTTGTGTTGGTGCAGGAAACCACTTTTGCACTTGTATTAGTGTGGAAAAAACACTTTTTGCACTTGTGATAGTGTTGAAAAACCACTTTTCGCGCTTGTGTTAGTGTTGAAAAACGACTTTTCGCACTTGTGTTGGTGCAGGAAACCACTTTTGCACTTGTATTAGTGTGGAAAAACCACTTTTCGCACTTGTGTTAGTGTTGAAAAAACACTTTACGCACTTGTGTTAGTGTTGAAAAACCACTTTTCGCACTTGTGTTGGTGCAGGAAACCACTTTTGCACTTGTATTAGTGTCGAAAAAACACTTTTCGCACTTGTGTTAGTGTGAAAAACCACTTTGCGCACTTGTGTTAGTGTTGAAAAACCACTTTTCGCACTTGTGTTGGTGCAGGAAACCACTTTTGCACTTGTATTAGTGTGGAAAAAACACTTTTTGCACTTGTGATAGTGTTGAAAAACCACTTTTCGCACTTGTGTTAGTGTTGAAAAACCACTTTCGCACTTGTGTTAGTGTTGAAAAACCACTTTTTGCACTTGTGTTGGTGCAGGAAACCACTTTTGCACTTGTATTAGTGTGGAAAAAACACTTTTTGCACGTGTGATAGTGTTGAAAAACCACTTTTCGCACTTGTGTTAGTGTTGAAAAACCACTTTTCGCACTTGTGTTGGTGCAGGAAACCACTTTTGCATTTGTATTAGTGTGGAAAAACCACTTTTCGCGCTTGTATTAGTGTTGAAAAACCACTTTTCGCACTTGTGTTGGTGCAGGAAACCACTTTTGCACTTGTATTAGTGTGGAAAAAACACTTTTTGCACTTGTGATAGTGTTGAAAAACCACTTTTCGCACTTGTGTTAGTGTTGAAAATCCACTTTTCGCACTTGTGTTGGTGCAGGAAACCACTTTTGCACTTGTATTAGTGTGGAAAAACCACTTTTCGCACTTGTGTTAGTGTTGAAAAACCACTTTTCGCACTTGTGTTGGTGCAGGAAACCACTTTTGCACTTGCATTAGTGTGGAAAAAACACTTTTTGCACGTGTGATAGTGTTGAAAAACCACTTTTCGCACTTGTGTTAGTGTTGAAAAACCACTTTTCGCACTTGTGTTGGTGCAGGAAACCACTTTTGCATTTGTATTAGTGTGGAAAAACCACTTTTCGCGCTTGTATTAGTGTTGAAAAACCACTTTTCGCACTTGTGTTGGTGCAGGAAACCACTTTTGCACTTGTATTAGTGTGGAAAAAACACTTTTTGCACTTGTGATAGTGTTGAAAAACCACTTTTCGCACATGTGTTAGTGTTGAAAAACCACTTTTCGCACTTGTGTTGGTGCAGGAAACCACTTTTGCACTTGTATTAGTGTGGAAAAACCACTTTTCGCACTTGTGTTAGTGTTGAAAAACCACTTTTCGCACTTGTGTTATTGTTGAAAAACCACTTTTCGCACTTGTGTTGGTGCAGGAAACCACTTTTGCACTTGTATTAGTGTGGAAAAACCACTTTTCGCACTTGTGTTAGTGTTGAAAAACCACTTTTCGCACTTATGTTAGTGTTGAAAAACCACTTTTCGCACTTGTGTTAGTGTTGAAAAACCACTTTTCGCACTTGTGTTGGTGCAGGAAACCACTTTTGCACTTGTATTAGAGTGGAAAAAACACTTTTTGCACTTGTGATAGTGTTGAAAAACCACTTTTCGCACTTGTGTTAGTGTTGAAAAACCACTTTTCGCACTTGTGTTAGTGTTGAAAAACCACTTTTCTCACTTGTGTTGGTGCAGGAAACCACTTTTGCACTTGTATTAGTGTGGAAAAAACACTTTTTGCACTTGTGATAGTGTTGAAAAACCACTTTTCGCACTTGTGTTAGTTTTGAAAAACCACTTTTCGCACTTGTGTTGGTGCAGGAAACCACTTTTGCACTTGTATTAGTGTGGAAAAACCACTTTTCACACTTGTGTTAGTTTTGAAAAACCACTTTTCGCACTTGTGTTGGTGCAGGAAACCACTTTTGCACTTGTATTAGTGTGGAAAAACCACTTTTCGCACTTGTTTTAGTGTTGAAAAACCACTTTTCGCACTTGTGTTAGTGTTGAAAAACCACTTTTCGCACTTGTGTTGGTGCAGGAAACCACTTTTGCACTTGTAGTAGTGTGGAAAATACACTTTTCGCACTTGTGTTAGTGTTGAAAAACCACTTTTCGCACTTGTGTTGGCGCAGTAAACCACTTTTGCACTTGTATTAGTGTGGAAAAACCACTTTTCGCACTTGTGTTAGTGTTGAAAAACCACTTTTCGCACTTGTGTTGGTGCAGGAAACCACTTTTGCACTTGTAGTAGTGTGGAAAATACACTTTTCGCACTTGTGTTAGTGTTGACAAACCACTTTTCGCACTTGTGTTGGTGCAGGAAACCACTTTTGCACTTGTATTAGTGTGGAAAAAACACTTTTTGCACTTGTGATAGTGTTGAAAAACCACTTTTCGCACTTGTGTTAGTTTTGAAAAACCACTTTTCGCACTTGTGTTGGTGCAGGAAACCACTTTTGCACTTGTATTAATTAGTGTGGAAAAACCACTTTTCGCACTTGTGTTAGTGTTGAAAAACCACTTTTCGCACTTGTGTTAGTGTTGAAAAACCACTTTTCGCACTTGTGTTGGTGCAGTAAACCACTTTTGCACTTGTATTAGTGTGGAAAAACCACTTTTCGCACTTGTTTTAGTGTTGAAAAACCACTTTTCGCACTTGTGTTAGTGTTGAAAAACCACTTTTCGCACTTGTGTTGGTGCAGGAAACCACTTTTGCACTTGTAGTAGTGTGGAAAATACACTTTTCGCACTTGTGTTAGTGTTGAAAAACCACTTTTCGCACTTGTGTTGGTGCAGTAAACCACTTTTGCACTTGTATTAGTGTGGAAAAACCACTTTTCGCACTTGTTTTAGTGTTGAAAAACCACTTTTCGCACTTGTGTTAGTGTTGAAAAACCACTTTTCGCACTTGTGTTGGTGCAGGAAACCACTTTTGCACTTGTATTAGTGTGGAAAAAACACTTTTTGCACTTGTGATAGTGTTGAAAAACCACTTTTCGCACTTGTGTTAGTGTTTGAAAACCACTTTTCGCACTTGTGTTGGTGCAGGAAACCACTTTTGCACTTGCATTAGTGTGGAAAAACCACTTTTCTCACTTGTGTTAGTGTTGAAAAACCACTTTTCACACTTGTCTTGGTGCAGGAAACCACTTTTGCACTTGTATTAGTGTGGAAAAAACACTTTTTGCACTTGTGATCGTGTTGAAAAACCACTTTTCGCACTTGTGTTAGTGTTGAAAAACCACTTTTCGCACTTGTGTTGGTGCAGGAAACCACTTTTGCACTTGTATTAGTGTGGAAAAACCACTTTTCGCACTTGTGTTAGTGTTGAAAAACCACTTTTCGCACTTGTGTTAGTGTTGAAAAACCATTTTTCGCACTTGTGTTGGTGCAGGAAACCACTTTTGCACTTGCATTAGTGTGGAAAAAACCACTTCTCGCACTTGTGTTAGTGTTGAAAAACCACTTTTCGCACTTGTGTTAGTGTTGAAAAACCACTTTTCGCACTTGTGTTGATACAGGAAACCACTTTTGCACTTGTATTAGTGTGGAAAAAACACTTTTTGCACTTGTGATCGTGTTGAAAAACCACATTTCGCACTTGTGTTAGTATTGAAAAACCACTTTTCACACTTGTGTTGGTGCAGGAAACCACTTTTGCACTTGTATTAGTGTGGAAAAACCACTTTTCGCACTTGTGTTAGTGTTGAAAAACCACTTTTCGCACTTGTGTTGGTGCAGGAAACCACTTTTGCACTTGTATTAGAGTGGAAAAAAACACTTTTTGCACTTGTGATAGTGTTGAAAAACCACTTTTCGCACTTGTGTTAGTGTTGAAAAACCACTTTTCGCACTTGTGTTAGTGTTGAAAAACCACTTTTCTCACTTGTGTTGGTGCAGGAAACCACTTTTGCACTTGTATTAGTGTGGAAAAAACACTTTTTGCACTTGTGATAGTGTTGAAAAACCACTTTTCGCACTTGTGTTAGTTTTGAAAAACCACTTTTCGCACTTGTGTTGGTGCCGGAAACCACTTTTGCACTTGTATTAGTGTGGAAAAAACACTTTTTGCACTTGTGATAGTGTTGAAAAACCACTTTTCGCACTTGTGCTAGTGTTGAAAAACCACTTTTCGCACTTGTGTTGGTGCAGGAAACCACTTTTGCACTTGTATTAGTGTGGAAAAAACACTTTTTGCACTTGTGATAGTGTTGAAAAACCACTTTTCGCACTTGTGCTAGTGTTGAAAAACCACTTTTCGCACTTGTGTTGGTGCAGGAAACCACTTTTGCACTTGTATTAGTGTTGAAAAACCACTTTCGCACTTGTGTTAGTGTTGAAAAACCACTTTTCGCACTTGTGTTGGTGCAGGAAACCACTTTTGCACTTGTATTAGTGTGGACAAAACACTTTTTGCACGTGTGATAGTGTTGAAAAACCACTTTTCGCACTTGTGTTAGTGTTGAAAAACCACTTTTCGCACTTGTGTTGGTGCAGGAAACCACTTTTGCACTTGTATTAGTGTGGAAAAACCACTTTTCGCGCTTGTATTAGTGTTGAAAAACCACTTTTCGCACTTGTGTTAGTGTTGAAAAACCACTTTTCGCACTTGTGTTGGTGCAGGAAACCACTTTTGCACTTGTATTAGTGTGGAAAAACCACTTTTCGCACTTGTGTTAGTGTTGAAAAACCACTTTTCGCACTTGTGTTAGTGTTGAAAAACCACTTTTCGCACTTGTGTTAGTGTTGAAAAACCACTTTTCGCACTTGTGTTGGTGCAGGAAACCACTTTTGCACTTGTATTAGTGTGGAAAAACCACTTTTCGCACTTGTGTTAGTGTTGAAAAACCACTTTTCGCACTTGTGTTAGTGTTGAAAAACCACTTTTCGCACTTGTGTTAGTGTTGAAAAACCACTTTTCGCACTTGTTTTGGTGCAGGAAACCACTTTTGCACTTGCATTAGTGTGGAAAAAACGCTTTTTGCACTTGTGATAGTGTTGAAAAACCACCTTTTTGCACTTGTGTTTGTGTTGAAAAACCACTTTTCGCACTTGTGTTGGTGCAGGAAACCACTTTTGCACTTGCATTAGTGTGGTAAAACCACTTTTCGCACTTGTGTTCGTGTTGAAAAACCACTTTTCGCACTTGTCTTGGTGCAGGAAACCACTTTTACACTTGCATTAGTGTGGAAAAAACACTTTTTGCACTTGTGATAGTGTTGAAAAACCACTTTTCGCACTTGTGTTAGTGTTGAAAAACCACTTTTCGCACTTGTGTTGGTGCAGGAAACCACTTTTGCACTTGTATTAGTGTGGAAAAACCACTTTTCGCACTTGTGTTAGTGTTGAAAAACCACTTTTCGCACTTGTGTTAGTGTTGAAAAACCATTTTTCGCACTTGTGTTGGTGCAGGAAACCACTTTTGCACTTGCATTAGTGTGGAAAAAACCACTTCTCGCACTTGTGTTAGTGTTGAAAAACCACTTTTTGCACTTGTGTTAGTGTTGAAAAACCACTTTTCGCACTTGTGTTGATGCAGGAAACCACTTTTGCACTTGTATTAGAGTGGAAAAAACACTTTTTGCACTTGTGATAGTGTTGAAAAACCACTTTTCGCACTTGTGTTAGTGTTGAAAAACCACTTTTCGCACTTGTGTTAGTGTTGAAAAACCACTTTTCACACTTGTGTTGGTGCAGGAAACCACTTTTGCACTTGTATTAGTGTGGAAAAACCACTTTCCGCACTTGTGTTAGTGTTGAAAAACCACTTTTCGCACTTGTGTTAGTGTTGAAAAACCACTTTTCGCACTTGTGTTGGTGCAGGAAACCACTTTTGCACTTGTATTAGAGTGGAAAAAACACTTTTTGCACTTGTGATAGTGTTGAAAAACCACTTTTCGCACTTGTGTTAGTGTTGAAAAACCACTTTTTGCACTTGTGTTAGTGTTGAAAAACCACTTTTCTCACTTGTGTTGGTGCAGGAAACCACTCTTGCACTTGTATTAGTGTGGAAAAAACACTTTTTGCACTTGTGATAGTGTTGAAAAACCACTTTTCGCACTTGTGTTAGTTTTGAAAAACCACTTTTCGCACTTGTGTTGGTGCAGGAAACCACTTTTGCACTTGTATTAGTGTGGAAAAACCACTTTTCGCACTTGTGTTAGTGTTGAAAAACAACTTTTCGCACTTGTGTTAGTGTTGAAAAACCACTTTTCGCACTTGTGTTAGTGTTGAAAAACCACTTTTCGCACTTGTGTTGGTGCAGGAAACCACTTTTGCACTTGTAGTAGTGTGGAAAATACACTTTTCGCACTTGTGTTAGTGTTGAAAAACCACTTTTCGCACTTGTGTTGGTGCAGTAAACCACTTTTGCACTTGTATTAGTGTGGAAAAACCACTTTTCGCACTTGTTTTAGTGTTGAAAAACCACTTTTCGCACTTGTGTTAGTGTTGAAAAACCACTTTTCGCACTTGTGTTGGTGCAGGAAACCACTTTTGCACTTGTATTAGTGTGGAAAAAACACTTTTTGCACTTGTGGTAGTGTTGAAAAACCACTTTTCGCACTTGTGTTAGTGTTTGAAAACCACTTTTCGCACTTGTGTTGGTGCAGGAAACCACTTTTGCACTTGCATTAGTGTGGAAAAGCCACTTTTCTCACTTGTGTTAGTGTTGAAAAACCACTTTTCGCACTTGTCTTGGTGCAGGAAACCACTTTTGCACTTGTATTAGTGTGGAAAAAACACTTTTTGCACTTGTGATAGTGTTGAAAAACCACTTTTCGCACTTGTGTTAGTGTTGAAAAACCACTTTTCACACTTGTGTTGGTGCAGGAAACCACTTTTGCACTTGTATTAGTGTGGAAAAAACACTTTTCGCACTTGTGTTAGTGTTGAAAAACCACTTTTCGCACTTGTGTTAGTGTTGAAAAACCATTTTTCGCACTTGTGTTGGTGCAGGAAACCACGTTTGCACTTGCATTAGTGTGGAAAAACCACTTTTCGCACTTGTGTTGGTGCAGGAAACCACTTTTGCACTTGTAATAGTGTGGAAAAAACACTTTTTGCACTTGTGATAGTGTTGAAAACCCACTTTTCGCACTTGTGTTAGCGTTGAAAAACCACTTTTCGCACTTGTGTTAGTGTTGAAAAACCATTTTTCGCACTTGTGTTGGTGCAGGAAACCACTTTTGCACTTGTATTAGTGTGGAAAAAACACTTTTCGCACTTGTGTTAGTGTTGAAAAACCACTTTTCGCACTTGTGTTAGTGTTGAAAAACCACTTTTCGCACTTGTGTTGGTGCAGGAAACCACTTTTGCACTTGTATTAGTGTGGAAAAAACACTTTTTGCACTAGTGATAGTGTTGAAAAACCACTTTGCTCTTGTGTTAGTGTTGTAAAACCACTTTTCGCACTTGTGTTAGTGTTGAAAAACCACTTTTCGCACTTGTGTTGGTGCAGGAAACCACTTTTGCACTTGTATTAGTGTGGAAAAACCACTTTTCGCACTTGTGTTAGTGTTGAAAAACCACTTTTCGCACTTGTGTTAGTGTTGAAAAACCACTTTTCGCACTTGTGTTAGTGTTGAAAAACCACTTCTCGCACTTGTGTTGGTGCAGGAAACCACTTTTGCACTTGCATTAGTGTGGAAAAACCACTTTTCGCACTTGTGTTAGTGTAGAAAAACCACATTTCACACTTGTGTTAGTGTTGAAAAACCACCTTTCGCACTCTGTTAGCGTGGAAAAACCACTTTTCGCACTTGTGTTGGTGCAGGAAACCACTTTTGCACTTGTATTAGTGTGGAAAAACCACTTTTCGCACTTGTGTTAGTGTTGAAAAACCACTTTTCGCACTTGTGTTAGTGTTGAAAAACCACTTTTCGCACTTGTGTTGGTGCAGTAAACCACTTTTGCACTTGTATTAGTGTGGAAAAACCACTTTTCGCACTTGTTTTAGTGTTGAAAAACCACTTTTCGCACTTGTGTTAGTGTTGAAAAACCACTTTTCGCACTTGTGTTGGTGCAGGAAACCACTTTTGCACTTGTAGTAGTGTGGAAAATACACTTTTCGCACTTGTGTTAGTGTTGAAAAACCACTTTTCGCACTTGTGTTGGTGCAGTAAACCACTTTTGCACTTGTATTAGTGTGGAAAAACCACTTTTCGCACTTGTTTTAGTGTTGAAAAACCACTTTTCGCACTTGTGTTATTGTTGAAAAACCACTTTTCGCACTTGTGTTGGTGCAGGAAACCACTTTTGCACTTGTATTAGTGTGGAAAAAACACTTTTTGCACTTGTGATAGTGTTGAAAAACCACTTTTCGCACTTGTGTTAGTGTTTGAAAACCACTTTTCGCACTTGTGTTGGTGCAGGAAACCACTTTTGCACTTGCATTAGTGTGGAAAAACCACTTTTCTCACTTGTGTTAGTGTTGAAAAACCACTTTTCACACTTGTCTTGGTGCAGGAAACCACTTTTGCACTTGTATTAGTGTGGAAAAAACACTTTTTGCACTTGTGATAGTGTTGAAAAACCACTTTTCGCACTTGTGTTAGTGTTGAAAAACCACTTTTCGCACTTGTGTTGGTGCAGGAAACCACTTTTGCACTTGTATTAGTGTGGAAAAACCACTTTTCGCACTTGTGTTAGTGTTGAAAAACCACTTTTCGCACTTGTGTTAGTGTTGAAAAACCATTTTTCGCACTTGTGTTGGTGCAGGAAACCACTTTTGCACTTGCATTAGTGTGGAAAAAACCACTTCTCGCACTTGTGTTAGTGTTGAAAAACCACTTTTCGCACTTGTGTTAGTGTTGAAAAACCACTTTTCGCACTTGTGTTGATACAGGAAACCACTTTTGCACTTGTATTAGTGTGGAAAAAACACTTTTTGCACTTGTGATCGTGTTGAAAAACCACATTTCGCACTTGTGTTAGTATTGAAAAACCACTTTTCACACTTGTGTTGGTGCAGGAAACCACTTTTGCACTTGTATTAGTGTGGAAAAACCACTTTTCGCACTTGTGTTAGTGTTGAAAAACCACTTTTCGCACTTGTGTTGGTGCAGGAAACCACTTTTGCACTTGTATTAGAGTGAAAAAAAACACTTTTTGCACTTGTGATAGTGTTGAAAAACCACTTTTCGCACTTGTGTTAGTGTTGAAAAACCACTTTTCGCACTTGTGTTAGTGTTGAAAAACCACTTTTCTCACTTGTGTTGGTGCAGGAAACCACTTTTGCACTTGTATTAGTGTGGAAAAAACACTTTTTGCACTTGTGATAGTGTTGAAAAACCACTTTTCGCACTTGTGTTAGTTTTGAAAAACCACTTTTCGCACTTGTGTTGGTGCCGGAAACCACTTTTGCACTTGTATTAGTGTGGAAAAAACACTTTTTGCACTTGTGATAGTGTTGAAAAACCACTTTTCGCACTTGTGCTAGTGTTGAAAAACCACTTTTCGCACTTGTGTTGGTGCAGGAAACCACTTTTGCACTTGTATTAGTGTGGAAAAAACACTTTTTGCACTTGTGATAGTGTTGAAAAACCACTTTTCGCACTTGTGCTAGTGTTGAAAAACCACTTTTCGCACTTGTGTTGGTGCAGGAAACCACTTTTGCACTTGTATTAGTGTTGAAAAACCACTTTCGCACTTGTGTTAGTGTTGAAAAACCACTTTTCGCACTTGTGTTGGTGCAGGAAACCACTTTTGCACTTGTATTAGTGTGGACAAAACACTTTTTGCACGTGTGATAGTGTTGAAAAACCACTTTTCGCACTTGTGTTAGTGTTGAAAAACCACTTTTCGCACTTGTGTTGGTGCAGGAAACCACTTTTGCACTTGTATTAGTGTGGAAAAACCACTTTTCGCGCTTGTATTAGTGTTGAAAAACCACTTTTCGCACTTGTGTTAGTGTTGAAAAACCACTTTTCGCACTTGTGTTGGTGCAGGAAACCACTTTTGCACTTGTATTAGTGTGGAAAAACCACTTTTCGCACTTGTGTTAGTGTTGAAAAACCACTTTTCGCACTTGTGTTAGTGTTGAAAAACCACTTTTCGCACTTGTGTTAGTGTTGAAAAACCACTTTTCGCACTTGTGTTGGTGCAGGAAACCACTTTTGCACTTGTATTAGTGTGGAAAAACCACTTTTCGCACTTGTGTTAGTGTTGAAAAACCACTTTTCGCACTTGTGTTAGTGTTGAAAAACCACTTTTCGCACTTGTGTTAGTGTTGAAAAACCACTTTTCGCACTTGTTTTGGTGCAGGAAACCACTTTTGCACTTGCATTAGTGTGGAAAAAACACTTTTTGCACTTGTGATAGTGTTGAAAAACCACCTTTTTGCACTTGTGTTTGTGTTGAAAAACCACTTTTCGCACTTGTGTTGGTGCAGGAAACCACTTTTGCACTTGCATTAGTGTGGTAAAACCACTTTTCGCACTTGTGTTCGTGTTGAAAAACCACTTTTCGCACTTGTCTTGGTGCAGGAAACCACTTTTACACTTGCATTAGTGTGGAAAAAACACTTTTTGCACTTGTGATAGTGTTGAAAAACCACTTTTCGCACTTGTGTTAGTGTTGAAAAACCACTTTTCGCACTTGTGTTGGTGCAGGAAACCACTTTTGCACTTGTATTAGTGTGGAAAAACCACTTTTCGCACTTGTGTTAGTGTTGAAAAACCACTTTTCGCACTTGTGTTAGTGTTGAAAAACCATTTTTCGCACTTGTGTTGGTGCAGGAAACCACTTTTGCACTTGCATTAGTGTGGAAAAAACCACTTCTCGCACTTGTGTTAGTGTTGAAAAACCACTTTTTGCACTTGTGTTAGTGTTGAAAAACCACTTTTCGCACTTGTGTTGATGCAGGAAACCACTTTTGCACTTGTATTAGAGTGGAAAAAACACTTTTTGCACTTGTGATAGTGTTGAAAAACCACTTTTCGCACTTGTGTTAGTGTTGAAAAACCACTTTTCGCACTTGTGTTAGTGTTGAAAAACCACTTTTCACACTTGTGTTGGTGCAGGAAACCACTTTTGCACTTGTATTAGTGTGGAAAAACCACTTTCCGCACTTGTGTTAGTGTTGAAAAACCACTTTTCGCACTTGTGTTAGTGTTGAAAAACTACTTTTCGCACTTGTGTTGGTGCAGGAAACCACTTTTGCACTTGTATTAGAGTGGAAAAAACACTTTTTGCACTTGTGATAGTGTTGAAAAACCACTTTTCGCACTTGTGTTAGTGTTGAAAAACCACTTTTCGCACTTGTGTTAGTGTTGAAAAACCACTTTTCTCACTTGTGTTGGTGCAGGAAACCACTCTTGCACTTGTATTAGTGTGGAAAAAACACTTTTTGCACTTGTGATAGTGTTGAAAAACCACTTTTCGCACTTGTGTTAGTTTTGAAAAACCACTTTTCGCACTTGTGTTGGTGCAGGAAACCACTTTTGCACTTGTATTAGTGTGGAAAAACCACTTTTCGCACTTGTGTTAGTGTTGAAAAACAACTTTTCGCACTTGTGTTAGTGTTGAAAAACCACTTTTCGCACTTGTGTTAGTGTTGAAAAACCACTTTTCGCACTTGTGTTGGTGCAGGAAACCACTTTTGCACTTGTAGTAGTGTGGAAAATACACTTTTCGCACTTGTGTTAGTGTTGAAAAACCACTTTTCGCACTTGTGTTGGTGCAGTAAACCACTTTTGCACTTGTATTAGTGTGGAAAAACCACTTTTCGCACTTGTTGTAGTGTTGAAAAACCACTTTTCGCACTTGTGTTAGTGTTGAAAAACCACTTTTCGCACTTGTGTTGGTGCAGGAAACCACTTTTGCACTTGTATTAGTGTGGAAAAAACACTTTTTGCACTTGTGGTAGTGTTGAAAAACCACTTTTCGCACTTGTGTTAGTGTTTGAAAACCACTTTTCGCACTTGTGTTGGTGCAGGAAACCACTTTTGCACTTGCATTAGTGTGGAAAAGCCACTTTTCTCACTTGTGTTAGTGTTGAAAAACCACTTTTCGCACTTGTCTTGGTGCAGGAAACCACTTTTGCACTTGTATTAGTGTGGAAAAAACACTTTTTGCACTTGTGATAGTGTTGAAAAACCACTTTTCGCACTTGTGTTAGTGTTGAAAAACCACTTTTCACACTTGTGTTGGTGCAGGAAACCACTTTTGCACTTGTATTAGTGTGGAAAAACCACTTTTCGCACTTGTGTTAGTGTTGAAAAACCACTTTTCGCACTTGTGTTAGTGTTGAAAAACCATTTTCGCACTTGGTGTTGGTGCAGGAAACCACGTTTGCACTTGCATTAGTGTGGAAAAACCACTTTTCGCACTTGTGTTGGTGCAGGAAACCACTTTTGCACTTGTAATAGTGTGGAAAAAACACTTTTTGCACTTGTGATAGTGTTGAAAACCCACTTTTCACACTTGTGTTAGCGTTGAAAAACCACTTTTCGCACTTGTGTTAGTGTTGAAAAACCATTTTTCGCACTTGTGTTGGTGCAGGAAACCACTTTTGCACTTGTATTAGTGTGGAAAAAACACTTTTCGCACTTGTGTTAGTGTTGAAAAACCACTTTTCGCACTTGTGTTAGTGTTGAAAAACCACTTTTCGCACTTGTGTTGGTGCAGGAAACCACTTTTGCACTTGTATTAGTGTGGAAAAAACACTTTTTGCACTAGTGATAGTGTTGAAAAACCACTTCGCTCTTGTGTTAGTGTTGTAAAACCACTTTTCGCACTTGTGTTAGTGTTGAAAAACCACTTTTCGCACTTGTGTTGGTGCAGGAAACCACTTTTGCACTTGTATTAGTGTGGAAAAACCACTTTTCGCACTTGTGTTAGTGTTGAAAAACCACTTTTCGCACTTGTGTTAGTGTTGAAAAACCACTTTTCGCACTTGTGTTAGTGTTGAAAAACCACTCCTCGCACTTGTGTTGGTGCAGGAAACCACTTTTGCACTTGCATTAGTGTGGAAAAACCACTTTTCGCACTTGTGTTAGTGTAGAAAAACCACATTTCACACTTGTGTTAGTGTTGAAAAACCACCTTTCGCACTCTGTTAGCGTGGAAAAACCACTTTTCGCACTTGTGTTGGTGCAGGAAACCACTTTTGCACTTGTATTAGTGTGGAAAAACCACTTTTCGCACTTGTGTTAGTGTTGAAAACCCACTTTTCGCACTTGTGTTGGTGCCGGAAACCACTTTTGCACTTGTATTAGTGTGGAAAAAACACTTTTTGCACTTGTGATAGTGTTGAAAAACCACTTTTCGCACTTGTGCTAGTGTTGAAAAACCACTTTTCGCACTTGTGTTGGTGCAGGAAACCACTTTTGCACTTGTATTAGTGTGGAAAAAACACTTTTTGCACTTGTGATAGTGTTGAAAAACCACTTTTCGCACTTGTGCTAGTGTTGAAAAACCACTTTTCGCACTTGTGTTGGTGCAGGAAACCACTTTTGCACTTGTATTAGTGTTGAAAAACCACTTTCGCACTTGTGTTAGTGTTGAAAAACCACTTTTCGCACTTGTGTTGGTGCAGGAAACCACTTTTGCACTTGTATTAGTGTGGAAAAAACACTTTTTGCACGTGTGATAGTGTTGAAAAACCACTTTTCGCACTTGTGTTAGTGTTGAAAAACCACTTTTCGCACTTGTGTTGGTGCAGGAAACCACTTTTGCACTTGTATTAGTGTGGAAAAACCACTTTTCGCGCTTGTATTAGTGTTGAAAAACCACTTTTCGCACTTGTGTTAGTGTTGAAAAACCACTTTTCGCACTTGTGTTGGTGCAGGAAACCACTTTTGCACTTGTATTAGTGTGGAAAAACCACTTTTCGCACTTGTTTTAGTGTTGAAAAACCACTTTTCGCACTTGTGTTAGTGTTGAAAAACCACTTTTCGCACTTGTGTTGGTGCAGGAAACCACTTTTGCACTTGTCTTAGTGTGGAAAATACACTTTTCGCACTTGTGTTAGTGTTGAAAAACCACTTTTCGCACTTGTGTTGGTGCAGTAAACCACTTTTGCACTTGTATTAGTGTGGAAAAACCACTTTTCGCACTTGTTTTAGTGTTGAAAAACCACTTTTCGCACTTGTGTTATTGTTGAAAAACCACTTTTCGCACTTGTGTTGGTGCAGGAAACCACTTTTGCACTTGTATTAGTGTGGAAAAAACACTTTTTTGCACTTGTGATAGTGTTGAAAAACCACTTTTCGCACTTGTGTTAGTGTTTGAAAACCACTTTTCGCACTTGTGTTGGTGCAGGAAACCACTTTTGCACTTGCATTAGTGTGGAAAAACCACTTTTCTCACTTGTGTTAGTGTTGAAAAACCACTTTTCACACTTGTCTTGGTGCAGGAAACCACTTTTGCACTTGTATTAGTGTGGAAAAAACACTTTTTGCACTTGTGATAGTGTTGAAAAACCACTTTTCGCACTTGTGTTAGTGTTGAAAAACCACTTTTCGCACTTGTGTTGGTGCAGGAAACCACTTTTGCACTTGTATTAGTGTGGAAAAACCACTTTTCGCACTTGTGTTAGTGTTGAAAAACCACTTTTCGCACTTGTGTTAGTGTTGAAAAACCATTTTTCGCACTTGTGTTGGTGCAGGAAACCACTTTTGCACTTGCATTAGTGTGGAAAAAACCACTTCTCGCACTTGTGTTAGTGTTGAAAAACCACTTTTCGCACTTGTGTTAGTGTTGAAAAACCACTTTTCGCACTTGTGTTGATACAGGAAACCACTTTTGCACTTGTATTAGTGTGGAAAAAACACTTTTTGCACTTGTGATCGTGTTGAAAAACCACATTTCGCACTTGTGTTAGTATTGAAAAACCACTTTTCACACTTGTGTTGGTGCAGGAAACCACTTTTGCACTTGTATTAGTGTGGAAAAACCACTTTTCGCACTTGTGTTAGTGTTGAAAAACCACTTTTCGCACTTGTGTTGGTGCAGGAAACCACTTTTGCACTTGTATTAGAGTGAAAAAAAACACTTTTTGCACTTGTGATAGTGTTGAAAAACCACTTTTCGCACTTGTGTTAGTGTTGAAAAACCACTTTTCGCACTTGTGTTAGTGTTGAAAAACCACTTTTCTCACTTGTGTTGGTGCAGGAAACCACTTTTGCACTTGTATTAGTGTGGAAAAAACACTTTTTGCACTTGTGATAGTGTTGAAAAACCACTTTTCGCACTTGTGTTAGTTTTGAAAAACCACTTTTCGCACTTGTGTTGGTGCCGGAAACCACTTTTGCACTTGTATTAGTGTGGAAAAAACACTTTTTGCACTTGTGATAGTGTTGAAAAACCACTTTTCGCACTTGTGCTAGTGTTGAAAAACCACTTTTCGCACTTGTGTTGGTGCAGGAAACCACTTTTGCACTTGTATTAGTGTGGAAAAAACACTTTTTGCACTTGTGATAGTGTTGAAAAACCACTTTTCGCACTTGTGCTAGTGTTGAAAAACCACTTTTCGCACTTGTGTTGGTGCAGGAAACCACTTTTGCACTTGTATTAGTGTTGAAAAACCACTTTCGCACTTGTGTTAGTGTTGAAAAACCACTTTTCGCACTTGTGTTGGTGCAGGAAACCACTTTTGCACTTGTATTAGTGTGGACAAAACACTTTTTGCACGTGTGATAGTGTTGAAAAACCACTTTTCGCACTTGTGTTAGTGTTGAAAAACCACTTTTCGCACTTGTGTTGGTGCAGGAAACCACTTTTGCACTTGTATTAGTGTGGAAAAACCACTTTTCGCGCTTGTATTAGTGTTGAAAAACCACTTTTCGCACTTGTGTTAGTGTTGAAAAACCACTTTTCGCACTTGTGTTGGTGCAGGAAACCACTTTTGCACTTGTATTAGTGTGGAAAAACCACTTTTCGCACTTGTGTTAGTGTTGAAAAACCACTTTTCGCACTTGTGTTAGTGTTGAAAAACCACTTTTCGCACTTGTGTTAGTGTTGAAAAACCACTTTTCGCACTTGTGTTGGTGCAGGAAACCACTTTTGCACTTGTATTAGTGTGGAAAAACCACTTTTCGCACTTGTGTTAGTGTTGAAAAACCACTTTTCGCACTTGTGTTAGTGTTGAAAAACCACTTTTCGCACTTGTGTTAGTGTTGAAAAACCACTTTTCGCACTTGTTTTGGTGCAGGAAACCACTTTTGCACTTGCATTAGTGTGGAAAAAACACTTTTTGCACTTGTGATAGTGTTGAAAAACCACCTTTTTGCACTTGTGTTTGTGTTGAAAAACCACTTTTCGCACTTGTGTTGGTGCAGGAAACCACTTTTGCACTTGCATTAGTGTGGTAAAACCACTTTTCGCACTTGTGTTCGTGTTGAAAAACCACTTTTCGCACTTGTCTTGGTGCAGGAAACCACTTTTACACTTGCATTAGTGTGGAAAAAACACTTTTTGCACTTGTGATAGTGTTGAAAAACCACTTTTCGCACTTGTGTTAGTGTTGAAAAACCACTTTTCGCACTTGTGTTGGTGCAGGAAACCACTTTTGCACTTGTATTAGTGTGGAAAAACCACTTTTCGCACTTGTGTTAGTGTTGAAAAACCACTTTTCGCACTTGTGTTAGTGTTGAAAAACCATTTTTCGCACTTGTGTTGGTGCAGGAAACCACTTTTGCACTTGCATTAGTGTGGAAAAAACCACTTCTCGCACTTGTGTTAGTGTTGAAAAACCACTTTTTGCACTTGTGTTAGTGTTGAAAAACCACTTTTCGCACTTGTGTTGATGCAGGAAACCACTTTTGCACTTGTATTAGAGTGGAAAAAACACTTTTTGCACTTGTGATAGTGTTGAAAAACCACTTTTCGCACTTGTGTTAGTGTTGAAAAACCACTTTTCGCACTTGTGTTAGTGTTGAAAAACCACTTTTCACACTTGTGTTGGTGCAGGAAACCACTTTTGCACTTGTATTAGTGTGGAAAAACCACTTTCCGCACTTGTGTTAGTGTTGAAAAACCACTTTTCGCACTTGTGTTAGTGTTGAAAAACCACTTTTCGCACTTGTGTTGGTGCAGGAAACCACTTTTGCACTTGTATTAGAGTGGAAAAAACACTTTTTGCACTTGTGATAGTGTTGAAAAACCACTTTTCGCACTTGTGTTAGTGTTGAAAAACCACTTTTCGCACTTGTGTTAGTGTTGAAAAACCACTTTTCTCACTTGTGTTGGTGCAGGAAACCACTCTTGCACTTGTATTAGTGTGGAAAAAACACTTTTTGCACTTGTGATAGTGTTGAAAAACCACTTTTCGCACTTGTGTTAGTTTTGAAAAACCACTTTTCGCACTTGTGTTGGTGCAGGAAACCACTTTTGCACTTGTATTAGTGTGGAAAAACCACTTTTCGCACTTGTGTTAGTGTTGAAAAACAACTTTTCGCACTTGTGTTAGTGTTGAAAAACCACTTTTCGCACTTGTGTTAGTGTTGAAAAACCACTTTTCGCACTTGTGTTGGTGCAGGAAACCACTTTTGCACTTGTAGTAGTGTGGAAAATACACTTTTCGCACTTGTGTTAGTGTTGAAAAACCACTTTTCGCACTTGTGTTGGTGCAGTAAACCACTTTTGCACTTGTATTAGTGTGGAAAAACCACTTTTCGCACTTGTTTTAGTGTTGAAAAACCACTTTTCGCACTTGTGTTAGTGTTGAAAAACCACTTTTCGCACTTGTGTTGGTGCAGGAAACCACTTTTGCACTTGTATTAGTGTGGAAAAAACACTTTTTGCACTTGTGGTAGTGTTGAAAAACCACTTTTCGCACTTGTGTTAGTGTTTGAAAACCACTTTTCGCACTTGTGTTGGTGCAGGAAACCACTTTTGCACTTGCATTAGTGTGGAAAAGCCACTTTTCTCACTTGTGTTAGTGTTGAAAAACCACTTTTCGCACTTGTCTTGGTGCAGGAAACCACTTTTGCACTTGTATTAGTGTGGAAAAAACACTTTTTGCACTTGTGATAGTGTTGAAAAACCACTTTTCGCACTTGTGTTAGTGTTGAAAAACCACTTTTCACACTTGTGTTGGTGCAGGAAACCACTTTTGCACTTGTATTAGTGTGGAAAAACCACTTTTCGCACTTGTGTTAGTGTTGAAAAACCACTTTTCGCACTTGTGTTAGTGTTGAAAAACCATTTTTCGCACTTGTGTTGGTGCAGGAAACCACGTTTGCACTTGCATTAGTGTGGAAAAACCACTTTTCGCACTTGTGTTGGTGCAGGAAACCACTTTTGCACTTGTAATAGTGTGGAAAAAACACTTTTTGCACTTGTGATAGTGTTGAAAACCCACTTTTCACACTTGTGTTAGCGTTGAAAAACCACTTTTCGCACTTGTGTTAGTGTTGAAAAACCATTTTTCGCACTTGTGTTGGTGCAGGAAACCACTTTTGCACTTGTATTAGTGTGGAAAAAACACTTTTCGCACTTGTGTTAGTGTTGAAAACCACTTTTCGCACTTGTGTTAGTGTTGAAAAACCACTTTTCGCACTTGTGTTGGTGCAGGAAACCACTTTTGCACTTGTATTAGTGTGGAAAAAACACTTTTTGCACTAGTGATAGTGTTGAAAAACCACTTCGCTCTTGTGTTAGTGTTGTAAAACCACTTTTCGCACTTGTGTTAGTGTTGAAAAACCACTTTTCGCACTTGTGTTGGTGCAGGAAACCACTTTTGCACTTGTATTAGTGTGGAAAAACCACTTTTCGCACTTGTGTTAGTGTTGAAAAACCACTTTTCGCACTTGTGTTAGTGTTGAAAAACCACTTTTCGCACTTGTGTTAGTGTTGAAAAACCACTCCTCGCACTTGTGTTGGTGCAGGAAACCACTTTTGCACTTGCATTAGGGTGGAAAAACCACTTTTCGCACTTGTGTTAGTGTAGAAAAACCACATTTCACACTTGTGTTAGTGTTGAAAAACCACCTTTCGCACTCTGTTAGCGTGGAAAAACCACTTTTCGCACTTGTGTTGGTGCAGGAAACCACTTTTGCACTTGTATTAGTGTGGAAAAACCACTTTTCGCACTTGTGTTAGTGTTGAAAACCCACTTTTCGCACTTGTGTTGGTGCCGGAAACCACTTTTGCACTTGTATTAGTGTGGAAAAAACACTTTTTGCACTTGTGATAGTGTTGAAAAACCACTTTTCGCACTTGTGCTAGTGTTGAAAAACCACTTTTCGCACTTGTGTTGGTGCAGGAAACCACTTTTGCACTTGTATTAGTGTGGAAAAAACACTTTTTGCACTTGTGATAGTGTTGAAAAACCACTTTTCGCACTTGTGCTAGTGTTGAAAAACCACTTTTCGCACTTGTGTTGGTGCAGGAAACCACTTTTGCACTTGTATTAGTGTTGAAAAACCACTTTCGCACTTGTGTTAGTGTTGAAAAACCACTTTTCGCACTTGTGTTGGTGCAGGAAACCACTTTTGCACTTGTATTAGTGTGGAAAAAACACTTTTTGCACGTGTGATAGTGTTGAAAAACCACTTTTCGCACTTGTGTTAGTGTTGAAAAACCACTTTTCGCACTTGTGTTGGTGCAGGAAACCACTTTTGCACTTGTATTAGTGTGGAAAAACCACTTTTCGCGCTTGTATTAGTGTTGAAAAACCACTTTTCGCACTTGTGTTAGTGTTGAAAAACCACTTTTCGCACTTGTGTTGGTGCAGGAAACCACTTTTGCACTTGTATTAGTGTGGAAAAACCACTTTTCGCACTTGTGTTAGTGTTGAAAAACCACTTTTCGCACTTGTGTTAGTGTTGAAAAACCACTTTTCGCACTTGTGTTAGTGTTGAAAAACCACTTTTCGCACTTGTGTTAGTGTTGAAAAACCACTTTTCGCACTTGTGTTAGTGTTGAAAAACCACTTTTCGCACTTGTTTTGGTGCAGGAAACCACTTTTGCACTTGTATTAGTGTGGAAAAACCACTTTTCGCACTTGTGTTAGTGTTGAAAAACCACTTTTCGCACTTGTGTTGGTGCAGGAAACCACTTTTGCACTTGTATTAGTGTGGAAAAACCACTTTTCGCGCTTGTATTAGTGTTGAAAAACCACTTTTCGCACTTGTGTTAGAGTGTGTTGAGAAAAACCACTTTTCGCACTTGTGTTGGTGCAGGAAACCACTTTTGCACTTGTATTAGTGTGGAAAAACCACTTTTCGCACTTGTGTTAGTGTTGAAAAACCACTTTTCGCACTTGTGTTAGTGTTGAAAAACCACTTTTCGCACTTGTGTTAGTGTTGAAAAACCACTTTTCGCACTTGTGTTGGTGCAGGAAACCACTTTTGCACTTGTATTAGTGTGGAAAAACCACTTTTCGCACTTGTGTTAGTGTTGAAAAACCACTTTTCGCACTTGTGTTAGTGTTGAAAAACCACTTTTCGCACTTGTGTTAGTGTTGAAAAACCACTTTTCGCACTTGTTTTGGTGCAGGAAACCACTTTTGCACTTGCATTAGTGTGGAAAAAACACTTTTTGCACTTGTGATAGTGTTGAAAAACCACCTTTTTGCACTTGTGTTTGTGTTGAAAAACCACTTTTCGCACTTGTGTTGGTGCAGGAAACCACTTTTGCACTTGCATTAGTGTGGTAAAACCACTTTTCGCACTTGTGTTCGTGTTGAAAAACCACTTTTCGCACTTGTCTTGGTGCAGGAAACCACTTTTACACTTGCATTAGTGTGGAAAAAACACTTTTTGCACTTGTGATAGTGTTGAAAAACCACTTTTCGCACTTGTGTTAGTGTTGAAAAACCACTTTTCGCACTTGTGTTGGTGCAGGAAACCACTTTTGCACTTGTATTAGTGTGGAAAAACCACTTTTCGCACTTGTGTTAGTGTTGAAAAACCACTTTTCGCACTTGTGTTAGTGTTGAAAAACCATTTTTCGCACTTGTGTTGGTGCAGGAAACCACTTTTGCACTTGCATTAGTGTGGAAAAAACCACTTCTCGCACTTGTGTTAGTGTTGAAAAACCACTTTTTGCACTTGTGTTAGTGTTGAAAAACCACTTTTCGCACTTGTGTTGATGCAGGAAACCACTTTTGCACTTGTATTAGAGTGGAAAAAACACTTTTTGCACTTGTGATAGTGTTGAAAAACCACTTTTCGCACTTGTGTTAGTGTTGAAAAACCACTTTTCGCACTTGTGTTAGTGTTGAAAAACCACTTTTCACACTTGTGTTGGTGCAGGAAACCACTTTTGCACTTGTATTAGTGTGGAAAAACCACTTTCCGCACTTGTGTTAGTGTTGAAAAACCACTTTACGCACTTGTGTTAGTGTTGAAAAACCACTTTTCGCACTTGTGTTGGTGCAGGAAACCACTTTTGCACTTGTATTAGAGTGGAAAAAACACTTTTTGCACTTGTGATAGTGTTGAAAACCACTTTTCGCACTTGTGTTAGTGTTGAAAAACCACTTTTCGCACTTGTGTTAGTGTTGAAAAACCACTTTTCTCACTTGTGTTGGTGCAGGAAACCACTCTTGCACTTGTATTAGTGTGGAAAAAACACTTTTTGCACTTGTGATAGTGTTGAAAAACCACTTTTCGCACTTGTGTTAGTTTTGAAAAACCACTTTTCGCACTTGTGTTGGTGCAGGAAACCACTTTTGCACTTGTATTAGTGTGGAAAAACCACTTTTCACACTTGTGTTAGTGTTGAAAAACAACTTTTCGCACTTGTGTTAGTGTTGAAAAACCACTTTTCGCACTTGTGTTAGTGTTGAAAAACCACTTTTCGCACTTGTGTTGGTGCAGGAAACCACTTTTGCACTTGTAGTAGTGTGGAAAATACACTTTTCGCACTTGTGTTAGTGTTGAAAAACCACTTTTCGCACTTGTGTTGGTGCAGTAAACCACTTTTGCACTTGTATTAGTGTGGAAAAACCACTTTTCGCACTTGTTTTAGTGTTGAAAAACCACTTTTCGCACTTGTGTTAGTGTTGAAAAACCACTTTTCGCACTTGTGTTGGTGCAGGAAACCACTTTTGCACTTGTATTAGTGTGGAAAAAACACTTTTTGCACTTGTGGTAGTGTTGAAAAACCACTTTTCGCACTTGTGTTAGTGTTTGAAAACCACTTTTCGCACTTGTGTTGGTGCAGGAAACCACTTTTGCACTTGCATTAGTGTGGAAAAGCCACTTTTCTCACTTGTGTTAGTGTTGAAAAACCACTTTTCGCACTTGTCTTGGTGCAGGAAACCACTTTTGCACTTGTATTAGTGTGGAAAAAACACTTTTTGCACTTGTGATAGTGTTGAAAAACCACTTTTCGCACTTGTGTTAGTGTTGAAAAACCACTTTTCACACTTGTGTTGGTGCAGGAAACCACTTTTGCACTTGTATTAGTGTGGAAAAACCACTTTTCGCACTTGTGTTAGTGTTGAAAAACCACTTTTCGCACTTGTGTTAGTGTTGAAAAACCATTTTTCGCACTTGTGTTGGTGCAGGAAACCACGTTTGCACTTGCATTAGTGTGGAAAAACCACTTTTCGCACTTGTGTTGGTGCAGGAAACCACTTTTGCACTTGTAATAGTGTGGAAAAAACACTTTTTGCACTTGTGATAGTGTTGAAAACCCACTTTTCACACTTGTGTTAGCGTTGAAAAACCACTTTTCGCACTTGTGTTAGTGTTGAAAAACCATTTTTCGCACTTGTGTTGGTGCAGGAAACCACTTTTGCACTTGTATTAGTGTGGAAAAAACACTTTTCGCACTTGTGTTAGTGTTGAAAAACCACTTTTCGCACTTGTGTTAGTGTTGAAAAACCACTTTTCGCACTTGTGTTGGTGCAGGAAACCACTTTTGCACTTGTATTAGTGTGGAAAAAACACTTTTTGCACTAGTGATAGTGTTGAAAAACCACTTCGCTCTTGTGTTAGTGTTGTAAAACCACTTTTCGCACTTGTGTTAGTGTTGAAAAACCACTTTTCGCACTTGTGTTGGTGCAGGAAACCACTTTTGCACTTGTATTAGTGTGGAAAAACCACTTTTCGCACTTGTGTTAGTGTTGAAAAACCACTTTTCGCACTTGTGTTAGTGTTGAAAAACCACTTTTCGCACTTGTGTTAGTGTTGAAAAACCACTACTCGCACTTGTGTTGGTGCAGGAAACCACTTTTGCACTTGCATTAGTGTGGAAAAACCACTTTTCGCACTTGTGTTAGTGTAGAAAAACCACATTTCACACTTGTGTTAGTGTTGAAAAACCACCTTTCGCACTCTGTTAGCGTGGAAAAACCACTTTTCGCACTTGTGTTGGTGCAGGAAACCACTTTTGCACTTGTATTAGTGTGGAAAAACCACTTTTCGCACTTGAGTTAGTGTTGAAAACCCACTTTTCGCACTTGTGTTGGTGCCGGAAACCACTTTTGCACTTGTATTAGTGTGGAAAAAACACTTTTTGCACTTGTGATAGTGTTGAAAAACCACTTTTCGCACTTGTGCTAGTGTTGAAAAACCACTTTTCGCACTTGTGTTGGTGCAGGAAACCACTTTTGCACTTGTATTAGTGTGGAAAAAACACTTTTTGCACTTGTGATAGTGTTGAAAAACCACTTTTCGCACTTGTGCTAGTGTTGAAAAACCACTTTTCGCACTTGTGTTGGTGCAGGAAACCACTTTTGCACTTGTATTAGTGTTGAAAAACCACTTTCGCACTTGTGTTAGTGTTGAAAAACCACTTTTCGCACTTGTGTTGGTGCAGGAAACCACTTTTGCACTTGTATTAGTGTGGAAAAAACACTTTTTGCACGTGTGATAGTGTTGAAAAACCACTTTTCGCACTTGTGTTAGTGTTGAAAAACCACTTTTCGCACTTGTGTTGGTGCAGGAAACCACTTTTGCACTTGTATTAGTGTGGAAAAACCACTTTTCGCGCTTGTATTAGTGTTGAAAAACCACTTTTCGCACTTGTGTTAGTGTTGAAAAACCACTTTTCGCACTTGTGTTGGTGCAGGAAACCACTTTTGCACTTGTATTAGTGTGGAAAAACCACTTTTCGCACTTGTGTTAGTGTTGAAAAACCACTTTTCGCACTTGTGTTAGTGTTGAAAAACCACTTTTCGCACTTGTGTTAGTGTTGAAAAACCACTTTTCGCACTTGTGTTAGTGTTGAAAAACCACTTTTCGCACTTGTGTTAGTGTTGAAAAACCACTTTTCGCACTTGTTTTGGTGCAGGAAACACTTTTGCACTTGCATTAGTGTGGAAAAAACACTTTTTGCACTTGTGATAGTGTTGAAAAACCACCTTTTTGCACTTGTGTTAGTGTTGAAAAACCACTTTTCGCACTTGTGTTGGTGCAGGAAACCACTTTTGCACTTGCATTAGTGTGGTAAAACCACTTTTCGCACTTGTGTTAGTGTTGAAAAACCACTTTTCGCACTTGTCTTGGTGCAGGAAACCACTTTTACATTTGCATTAGTGTGGAAAAAACACTTTTTGCACTTGTGATAGTGTTGAAAAACCACTTTTCGCACTTGTGTTAGTGTTGAAAAACCACTTTTCGCACTTGTGTTGGTGCAGGAAACCACTTTTGCACTTGTATTAGTGTGGAAAAACCACTTTTCGCACTTGTGTTAGTGTTGAAAAACCACTTTTCGCACTTGTGTTAGTGTTGAAAAACCATTTTTCGCACTTGTGTTGGTGCAGGAAACCACTTTTGCACTTGCATTAGTGTGGAAAAAACCACTTCTCGCACTTGTGTTAGTGTTGAAAAACCACTTTTTGCACTTGTGTTAGTGTTGAAAAACCACTTTTCGCACTTGTGTTGATGCAGGAAACCACTTTTGCACTTGTATTAGTGTGGAAAAAACACTTTTTGCACTTGTGATAGTGTTGAAAAACCACATTTCGCACTTGTGTTAGTGTTGAAAAACCACTTTTCACACTTGTGTTGGTGCAGGAAACCACTTTTGCACTTGTATTAGTGTGGAAAAACCACTTTTCGCACTTGTGTTAGTGTTGAAAAACCACTTTTCGCACTTGTGTTAGTGTTGAAAAACCACTTTTCGCACTTGTGTTGGTGCAGGAAACCACTTTTGCACTTGTATTAGAGTGGAAAAAACACTTTTTGCACTTGTGATAGTGTTGAAAAACCACTTTTCGCACTTGTGTTAGTGTTGAAAAACCACTTTTCGCACTTGTGTTAGTGTTGAAAAACCACTTTTCTCACTTGTGTTGGTGCAGGAAACCACTCTTGCACTTGTATTAGTGTGGAAAAAACACTTTTTGCACTTGTGATAGTGTTGAAAAACCACTTTTCGCACTTGTGTTAGTTTTGAAAAACCACTTTTCGCACTTGTGTTGGTGCAGGAAACCACTTTTGCACTTGTATTAGTGTGGAAAAACCACTTTTCGCACTTGTGTTAGTGTTGAAAAACAACTTTTCGCACTTGTGTTAGTGTTGAAAAACCACTTTTCGCACTTGTGTTAGTGTTGAAAAACCACTTTTCGCACTTGTGTTGGTGCAGGAAACCACTTTTGCACTTGTAGTAGTGTGGAAAATACACTTTTCGCACTTGTGTTAGTGTTGAAAAACCACTTTTCGCACTTGTAGTAGTGTGGAAAATACACTTTTCGCACTTGTGTTAGTGTTGAAAAACCACTTTTCGCACTTGTGTTGGTGCAGTAAACCACTTTTGCACTTGTATTAGTGTGGAAAAACCACTTTTCGCACTTGTTTTAGTGTTGAAAAACCACTTTTCGCACTTGTGTTAGTGTTGAAAAACCACTTTTCGCACTTGTGTTGGTGCAGGAAACCACTTTTGCACTTGTATTAGTGTGGAAAAAACACTTTTTGCACTTGTGATAGTGTTGAAAAACCACTTTTCGCACTTGTGTTAGTGTTGAAAAACCACTTTTCGCACTTGTGTTGGTGCAGGAAACCACTTTTGCACTTGTATTAGTGTGGAAAAACCACTTTTCGCACTTGTGTTAGTGTTGAAAAACCACTTTTCGCACTTGTGTTAGTGTTGAAAAACCATTTTTCGCACTTGTGTTGGTGCAGGAAACCACGTTTGCACTTGCATTAGTGTGGAAAAACCACTTCTCGCACTTGTGTTAGTGTTGAAAAACCACTTTTCGCACTTGTGTTAGTGTTGAAAAACCACTTTTCGCACTTGTGTTGATGCAGGAAACCACTTTTGCACTTGTATTAGTGTGGAAAAAACACTTTTTGCACTTGTGATAGTGTTGAAAAACCACATTTCGCACTTGTGTTAGTGTTGAAAAACCACTTTTCACACTTGTGTTGGTGCAGGAAACCACTTTTGCACTTGTATTAGTGTGGAAAAACCACTTTTCGCACTTCTGTTAGTGTTGAAAAACCACTTTTCGCACTTGTGTTAGTGTTGAAAAACCACTTTTCGCACTTGTGTTGGTGCAGGAAACCACTTTTGCACTTGTATTAGAGTGGAAAAAACACTTTTTGCACTTGTGATAGTGTTGAAAAACCACTTTTCGCACTTGTGTTAGTGTTGAAAAACCACTTTTCGCACTTGTGTTAGTGTTGAAAAACCACTTTTCTCACTTGTGTTGGTGCAGGAAACCACTTTTGCACTTGTATTAGTGTGGAAAAAACACTTTTTGCACTTGTGATAGTGTTGAAAAACCACTTTTCGCACTTGTGTTAGTTTTGAAAAACCACTTTTCGCACTTGTGTTGGTGCAGGAAACCACTTTTGCACTTGTATTGGTGTGGAAAAACCACTTTTCGCACTTGTGTTAGTGTTGAAAAACCACTTTTCGCACTTGTGTTAGTGTTGAAAAACCACTTTTCGCACTTGTGTTGGTGCAGTAAACCACTTTTGCACTTGTATTAGTGTGGAAAAACCACTTTTCGCACTTGTTTTAGTGTTGAAAAACCACTTTTCGCACTTGTGTTAGTGTTGAAAAACCACTTTTCGCACTTGTGTTGGTGCAGGAAACCACTTTTGCACTTGTAGTAGTGTGGAAAATACACTTTTCACACTTGTGTTAGTGTTGAAAAACCACTTTTCGCACTTGTGTTGGTGCAGTAAACCACTTTTGCACTTGTATTAGTGTGGAAAAACCACTTTTCGCACTTGTGTTAGTGTTGAAAAACCACTTTTCGCACTTGTGTTGGTGCAGGAAACCACTTTTGCACTTGTAGTAGTGTGGAAAATACACTTTTCACACTTGTGTTAGTGTTGAAAAACCACTTTTCGCACTTGTGTTGGTGCAGGAAACCACTTTTGCACTTGTATTAGTGTGGAAAAAACACTTTTTGCACTTGTGATAGTGTTGAAAAACCACTTTTCGCACTTGTGTTAGTTTTGAAAAACCACTTTTCGCACTTGTGTTGGTGCAGGAAACCACTTTTGCACTTGTATTAATTAGTGTGGAAAAACCACTTTTCGCACTTGTGTTAGTGTTGAAAAACCACTTTTCGCACTTGTGTTAGTGTTGAAAAACCACTTTTCGCACTTGTGTTGGTGCAGTAAACCACTTTTGCACTTGTATTAGTGTGGAAAAACCACTTTTCGCACTTGTTTTAGTGTTGAAAAACCACTTTTCGCACTTGTGTTAGTGTTGAAAAACCACTTTTCGCACTTGTGTTGGTGCAGGAAACCACTTTTGCACTTGTAGTAGTGTGGAAAATACACTTTTCGCACTTGTGTTAGTGTTGAAAAACCACTTTTCGCACTTGTGTTGGTGCAGTTAAACCACTTTTGCACTTGTATTAGTGTGGAAAAACCACTTTTCGCACTTGTTTTAGTGTTGAAAAATCACTTTTCGCACTTGTGTTAGTGTTGAAAAACCACTTTTCGCACTTGTGTTGGTGCAGGAAACCACTTTTGCACTTGTATTAGTGTGGAAAAAACACTTTTTGCACTTGTGATAGTGTTGAAAAACCACTTTTCGCACTTGTGTTAGTGTTTGAAAACCACTTTTCTCACTTGTGTTGGTGCAGGAAACCACTTTTGCACTTGCATTAGTGTGGAAAAACCACTTTTCTCACTTGTGTTAGTGTTGAAAAACCACTTTTCGCACTTGTCTTGGTGCAGGAAACCACTTTTGCACTTGTATTAGTGTGGAAAAAACACTTTTTGCACTTGTGATAGTGTTGAAAAACCACATTTCGCACTTGTGTTAGTGTTGAAAAACCACTTTTCGCACTTGTGTTGGTGCAGGAAACCACTTTTGCACTTGTATTAGTGTGGAAAAAACACTTTTTGCACTTGTGATCGTGTTGAAAAACCACATTTCGCACTTGTGTTAGTGTTGAAAAACCACTTTTCACACTTGTGTTGGTGCAGGAAACCACTTTTGCACTTGTATTAGTGTGGAAAAACCACTTTTCGCACTTGTGTTAGTGTTGAAAAACCACTTTTCGCACTTGTGTTGGTGCAGGAAACCACTTTTGCACTTGTATTAGAGTGGAAAAAACACTTTTTGCACTTGTGATAGTGTTGAAAAACCACTTTTCGCACTTGTGTTAGTGTTGAAAAACCACTTTTCGCACTTGTGTTAGTGTTGAAAAACCACTTTTCTCACTTGTGTTGGTGCAGGAAACCACTTTTGCACTTGTATTAGTGTGGAAAAACCACTTTTCGCACTTGTGTTGGTGCAGGAAACCACTTTTGCACTTGTATTAGTGTGGAAAAACCACTTTTCGCACTTGTGTTAGTGTTGAAAACCCACTTTTCGCAATTGTGTTGGTGCCGGAAACCACTTTTGCACTTGTATTAGTGTGGAAAAAACACTTTTTGCACTTGTGATAGTGTTGAAAAACCACTTTTCGCACTTGTGCTAGTGTTGAAAAACCACTTTTCGCACTTGTGTTGGTGCAGGAAACCACTTTTGCACTTGTATTAGTGTGGAAAAAACACTTTTTGCACTTGTGATAGTGTTGAAAAACCACTTTTCGCACTTGTGCTAGTGTTGAAAAACCACTTTTCGCACTTGTGTTGGTGCAGGAAACCACTTTTGCACTTGTATTAGTGTTGAAAAACCACTTTCGCACTTGTGTTAGTGTTGAAAAACCACTTTTCGCACTTGTGTTGGTGCAGGAAACCACTTTTGCACTTGTATTAGTGTGGAAAAAACACTTTTTGCACGTGTGATAGTGTTGAAAAACCACTTTTCGCACTTGTGTTAGTGTTGAAAAACCACTTTTCGCACTTGTGTTGGTGCAGTAAACCACTTTTGCACTTGTATTAGTGTGGAAAAACCACTTTTCGCGCTTGTATTAGTGTTGAAAAACCACTTTTCGCACTTGTGTTAGTGTTGAAAAACCACTTTTCGCACTTGTGTTGGTGCAGGAAACCACTTTTGCACTTGTATTAGTGTGGAAAAACCACTTTTCGCACTTGTGTTAGTGTTGAAAAACCACTTTTCGCACTTGTGTTAGTGTTGAAAAACCACTTTTCGCACTTGTGTTAGTGTTGAAAAACCACTTTTCGCACTTGTGTTAGTGTTGAAAAACCACTTTTCGCACTTGTGTTAGTGTTGAAAAACCACTTTTCGCACTTGTTTTGGTGCAGGAAACACTTTTGCACTTGCATTTGTGTGGAAAAAACACTTTTTGCACTTGTGATAGTGTTGAAAAACCACCTTTTTGCACGTGTGTTAGTGTTGAAAAACCACTTTTCGCACTTGTGTTGGTGCAGGAAACCACTTTTGCACTTGCATTAGTGTGGTAAAACCACTTTTCGCACTTGTGTTAGTGTTGAAAAACCACTTTTCGCACTTGTCTTGGTGCAGGAAACCACTTTTCGCACTTGTGTTGGTGCAGGAAACCACTTTTGCACTTGTATTAGTGTGGAAAAACCACTTTTCGCACTTGTGTTAGTGTTGAAAAACCACTTTTCGCACTTGTGTTAGTGTTGAAAAACCATTTTTCGCACTTGTGTTGGTGCAGGAAACCACTTTTGCACTTGCATTAGTGTGGAAAAAACCACTTCTCGCACTTGTGTTAGTGTTGAAAAACCACTTTTTGCACTTGTGTTAGTGTTGAAAAACCACTTTTCGCACTTGTGTTGATGCAGGAAACCACTTTTGCACTTGTATTAGTGTGGAAAAAACACTTTTTGCACTTGTGATAGTGTTGAAAAACCACATTTCGCACTTGTGTTAGTGTTGAAAAACCACTTTTCACACTTGTGTTGGTGCAGGAAACCACTTTTGCACTTGTATTAGTGTGGAAAAACCACTTTTCGCACTTGTGTTAGTGTTGAAAAACCACTTTTCGCACTTGTGTTAGTGTTGAAAAACCACTTTTCGCACTTGTGTTGGTGCAGGAAACCACTTTTGCACTTGTATTAGAGTGGAAAAAACACTTTTTGCACTTGTGATAGTGTTGAAAAACCACTTTTCGCACTTGTGTTAGTGTTGAAAAACCACTTTTCGCACTTGTGTTAGTGTTGAAAAACCACTTTTCTCACTTGTGTTGTTGCAGGAAACCACTCTTGCACTTGTATTAGTGTGGAAAAAACACTTTTTGCACTTGTGATAGTGTTGAAAAACCACTTTTCGCACTTGTGTTAGTTTTGAAAAACCACTTTTCGCACTTGTGTTGGTGCAGGAAACCACTTTTGCACTTGTATTAGTGTGGAAAAACCACTTTTCGCACTTGTGTTAGTGTTGAAAAACAACTTTTCGCACTTGTGTTAGTGTTGAAAAACCACTTTTCGCACTTGTGTTAGTGTTGAAAAACCACTTTTCGCACTTGTGTTGGTGCAGGAAACCACTTTTGCACTTGTAGTAGTGTGGAAAATACACTTTTCGCACTTGTGTTAGTGTTGAAAAACCACTTTTCGCACTTGTGTTGGTGCAGTAAACCACTTTTGCACTTGTATTAGTGTGGAAAAACCACTTTTCGCACTTGTTTTAGTGTTGAAAAACCACTTTTCGCACTTGTGTTAGTGTTGAAAAACCACTTTTCGCACTTGTGTTGGTGCAGGAAACCACTTTTGCACTTGTATTAGTGTGGAAAAAACACTTTTTGCACTTGTGATAGTGTTGAAAAACCACTTTTCGCACTTGTGTTAGTGTTGAAAAACCACTTTTCGCACTTGTGTTGGTGCAGGAAACCACTTTTGCACTTGTATTAGTGTGGAAAAACCACTTTTCGCACTTGTGTTAGTGTTGAAAAACCACTTTTCGCACTTGTGTTAGTGTTGAAAAACCATTTTTCGCACTTGTGTTGGTGCAGGAAACCACGTTTGCACTTGCATTAGTGTGGAAAAACCACTTCTCGCACTTGTGTTAGTGTTGAAAAACCACTTTTCGCACTTGTGTTAGTGTTGAAAAACCACTTTTCTCACTTGTGTTGGTGCAGGAAACCACTTTTGCACTTGTATTAGTGTGGAAAAAACACTTTTTGCACTTGTGATAGTGTTGAAAAACCACTTTTCGCACTTGTGTTAGTGTTGAAAAACCACTTTTCGCACTTGTGTTAGTGTTGAAAAACCACTTTTCTCACTTGTGTTGGTGCAGGAAACCACTTTTGCACTTGTATTAGTGTGGAAAAAACACTTTTTGCACTTGTGATAGTGTTGAAAAACCACTTTTCGCACTTGTGTTAGTTTTGAAAAACCACTTTTCGCACTTGTGTTGGTGCAGGAAACCACTTTTGCACTTGTATTGGTGTGGAAAAACCACTTTTCGCACTTGTGTTAGTGTTGAAAAACCACTTTTCGCACTTGTGTTAGTGTTGAAAAACCACTTTTCGCACTTGTGTTGGTGCAGTAAACCACTTTTGCACTTGTATTAGTGTGGAAAAACCACTTTTCGCACTTGTTTTAGTGTTGAAAAACCACTTTTCGCACTTGTGTTAGTGTTGAAAAACCACTTTTCGCACTTGTGTTGGTGCAGGAAACCACTTTTGCACTTGTAGTAGTGTGGAAAATACACTTTTCACACTTGTGTTAGTGTTGAAAAACCACTTTTCGCACTTGTGTTGGTGCAGTAAACCACTTTTGCACTTGTACTAGTGTGGAAAAACCACTTTTCGCACTTGCGTTAGTGTTGAAAAACCACTTTTCGCACTTGTGTTGGTGCAGGAAACCACTTTTGCACTTGTAGTAGTGTGGAAAATACACTTTTCGCACTTGTGTTAGTGTTGAAAAACCACTTTTCGCACTTGTGTTGGTGCAGGAAACCACTTTTGCACTTGTATTAGTGTGGAAAAAACACTTTTTGCACTTGTGATAGTGTTGAAAAACCACTTTTCGCACTTGTGTTAGTTTTGAAAAACCACTTTTCGCACTTGTGTTGGTGCAGGAAACCACTTTTGCACTTGTATTAATTAGTGTGGAAAAACCACTTTTCGCACTTGTGTTAGTGTTGAAAAACCACTTTTCGCACTTGTGTTAGTGTTGAAAAACCACTTTTCGCACTTGTGTTGGTGCAGTAAACCACTTTTGCACTTGTATTAGTGTGGAAAAACCACTTTTCGCACTTGTTTTAGTGTTGAAAAACCACTTTTCGCACTTGTGTTAGTGTTGAAAAACCACTTTTCGCACTTGTGTTGGTGCAGGAAACCACTTTTGCACTTGTAGTAGTGTGGAAAATACACTTTTCGCACTTGTGTTAGTGTTGAAAAACCACTTTTCGCACTTGTGTTGGTGCAGTAAACCACTTTTGCACTTGTATTAGTGTGGAAAAACCACTTTTCGCACTTGTTTTAGTGTTGAAAAATCACTTTTCGCACTTGTGTTAGTGTTGAAAAACCACTTTTCGCACTTGTGTTGGTGCAGGAAACCACTTTTGCACTTGTATTAGTGTGGAAAAAACACTTTTTGCACTTGTGATAGTGTTGAAAAACCACTTTTCGCACTTGTGTTAGTGTTTGAAAACCACTTTTCGCACTTGTGTTGGTGCAGGAAACCACTTTTGCACTTGCATTAGTGTGGAAAAACCACTTTTCTCACTTGTGTTAGTGTTGAAAAACCACTTTTCGCACTTGTCTTGGTGCAGGAAACCACTTTTGCACTTGTATTAGTGTGGAAAAAACACTTTTTGCACTTGTGATAGTGTTGAAAAACCACTTTCGCACTTGTGTTAGTGTTGAAAAACCACTTTTCGCACTTGTGTTGGTGCAGGAAACCACTTTTGCACTTGTATTAGTGTGGAAAAACCACTTTTCGCACTTGTGTTAGTGTTGAAAAACCACTTTTCGCACTTGTGTTAGTGTTGAAAAACCATTTTTCGCACTTGTGTTGGTGCAGGAAACCACTTTTGCACTTGCATTAGTGTGGAAAAAACCACTTCTCGCACTTGTGTTAGTGTTGAAAAACCACTTTTCGCACTTGTGTTAGTGTTGAAAAACCACTTTTCGCACTTGTGTTGATACAGGAAACCACTTTTGCACTTGTATTAGTGTGGAAAAAACACTTTTTGCACTTGTGATCGTGTTGAAAAACCACATTTCGCACTTGTGTTAGTGTTGAAAAACCACTTTTCACACTTGTGTTGGTGCAGGAAACCACTTTTGCACTTGTATTAGTGTGGAAAAACCACTTTTCGCACTTGTGTTAGTGTTGAAAAACCACTTTTCGCGACTTGTGTTGGTGCAGGAAACCACTTTTGCACTTGTATTAGAGTGGAAAAAACACTTTTTGCACTTGTGATAGTGTTGAAAAACCACTTTTCGCACTTGTGTTAGTGTTGAAAAACCACTTTTCGCACTTGTGTTAGTGTTGAAAAACCACTTTTCTCACTTGTGTTGGTGCAGGAAACCACTTTTGCACTTGTATTAGTGTGGAAAAAACACTTTTTGCACTTGTGATAGTGTTGAAAAACCACTTTTCGCACTTGTGTTAGTTTTGAAAAACCACTTTTCGCACTTGTGTTGGTGCAGGAAACCACTTTTGCACTTGTATTAGTGTGGAAAAACCACTTTTCGCACTTGTGTTAGTGTTGAAAAACCACTTTTCGCACTTGTGTTAGTGTTGAAAAACCACTTTTCGCACTTGTGTTAGTGTTGAAAAACCACTTTTCGCACTTGTGTTGGTGCAGGAAACCACTTTTGCACTTGTAGTAGTGTGGAAAATACACTTTTCGCACTTGTGTTAGTGTTGAAAAACCACTTTTCGCACTTGTGTTGGTGCAGTAAACCACTTTTGCACTTGTATTAGTGTGGAAAAACCACTTTTCGCACTTGTGTTAGTGTTGAAAAACCACTTTTCGCACTTGTGTTAGTGTTGAAAAACCACTTTTCGCACTTGTGTTGGTGCAGTAAACCACTTTTGCACTTGTATTAGTGTGGAAAAACCACTTTTCGCACTTGTGTTAGTGTTGAAAAACCACTTTTCGCACTTGTGTTAGTGTTGAAAAACCACTTTTCGCACTTGTGTTATTGTTGAAAAACCACTTTTCGCACTTGTGTTGGTGCAGGAAACCACTTTTGCACTTGTATTAGTGTGGAAAAACCATTTTTCGCACTTGTGTTATTGTTGAAAAACCACTTTTCGCACTTGTGTTAGTGTTTAAAAACCACTTTTCGCACTTGTTTTGGTGCAGGAAACCACTTTTGCACTTGTATTAGTGTGGAAAAACACTTTTTGCACTTGTGATAGTGTTGAAAAACCACTTTTCGCACTTGTGTTAGTGTTGAAAAACCACTTTTCGCACCTGTGTTGGACGTTGGTGCAGGAAACCAGTTTTGCACTTGTATTAGTGTTGAAAAACCACCTTTCGCACTTGTGTTAGTGTTGAAAAACCACTTTTCGCACTTGTGTTAGTGTTGAAAAACCACTTTTCGCACTTGTGTTAGTGTTGAAAAAGCACTTTTTGCACTTGTGTTGGTGCAGGAAACCACTTTTGCACTTGCATTAGTGTGGAAAAAACACTTTTCGCACTTGTGTTAGTGTTGAAAAACCACTTTTCGCACTTGTGTTAGTGTTGAAAAACCACTTTTCGCACTTGTGTTGGTGCAGGAAACCACTTTTGCACTTGTATTAGTGTGGAAAAAACACTTTTTGCACTTGTGATAGTGTTGAAAAACCACTTTTCGCACTTGTGTTAGTGTTGAAAAACCACTTTTCGCATTTGTGTTGGTGCAGGAAACAACTTTTGCACTTGTATTAGTGTGGAAAAACCACTTTTCGCACTTGTGTTAGTGTTGAAAAACCACTTTTTGCACTTGTGTTAGTGTTGAAAAACCACTTTTCGCACTTGTGTTAGTGTTGAAAAACCACTTTTCGCACTTGTGTTTGTGCAGGAAACCACTTTTGCACTTGTATTAGTGTGGAAAAAACACTTTTTGCACTTGTGATAGTGTTGAAAAACCACTTTTCGCACTTGTGTTGGTGCAGGAAACCACTTTTGCACTTGTATTAGTGTGGAAAAACCACTTTTCGCACTTGTGTTAGTGTTGAAAAACCACTTTTCGCACTTGTGTTGGTGCAGGAAACCACTTTTGCACTTGTATTAGTGTGGAAAAACCACTTTTCGCACTTGTGTTGGTGCAGGAAACCACTTTTGCACTTGTATTAGTGTGGAAAAAACACTTTTTGCACTTGTGATAGTGTTGAAAACCCACTTTTCGCACTTGTGTTAGTGTTGAAAAACCACTTTTCGCACTTGTGTTGGTGCAGGAAACCACTTTTGCACTTGTATTAGTGTGGAAAAAACACTTTTCGCACTTGTGTTAGTGTTGAAAAACCACTTTTCGCACTTGTGTTAGTGTTGAAAAACCACTTTTCGCACTTGAGTTGGTGCAGGAAACCACTTTTGCACTTGTATTAGTGTGGAAAAAACACTTTTTGCACTAGTGATAGTGTTGAAAAACCACTTCGCTCTTGTGTTAGTGTTGTAAAACCACTTTTCGCACTTGTGTTAGTGTTGAAAAACCACTTTTCGCACTTGTGTTGGTGCAGGAAACCACTTTTGCACTTGTATTAGTGTGGAAAAACCACTTTTCGCACTTGTGTTAGTGTTGAAAAACCACTTTTCGCACTTGTGTTAGTGTTGAAAAACCACTTTTCGCACTTGTGTTGGTGCAGGAAACCACTTTCGCACTTGTATTAGTGTAGAAAAACCACATTTCGCACTTGTGTTAGTGTTGAAAAACCACCTTTCGCACTCTGTTAGCGTGGAAAAACCACTTTTCGCACTTGTGTTGGTGCAGGAAACCACTTTTGCACTTGTATTAGTGTGGAAAAACCACTTTTCGCACTTGTGTTAGTGTTGAAAACCCACTTTTCGCACTTGTGTTGGTGCCGGAAACCACTTTTGCACTTGTATTAGTGTGGAAAAAACACTTTTTGCACTTGTGATAGTGTTGAAAAACCACTTTTTGCACTTGTGCTAGTGTTGAAAAACCACTTTTCGCACTTGTGTTGGTGCAGGAAACCACTTTTGCACTTGTATTAGTGTGGAAAAAACACTTTTTGCACTTGTGATAGTGTTGAAAAACCACTTTTCGCACTTGTGTTAGTGTTGAAAAACCACTTTCGCACTTGTGTTAGTGTTGAAAAACCACTTTTCGCACTTGTGTTGGTGCAGGAAACCACTTTTGCACTTGTATTAGTGTGGAAAAAACACTTTTTGCACGTGTGATAGTGTTGAAAAACCACTTTTCGCACTTGTGTTAGTGTTGAAAAACCACTTTTCGCACTTGTGTTGGTGCAGGAAACCACTTTTGCATTTGTATTAGTGTGGAAAAACCACTTTTCGCGCTTGTATTAGTGTTGAAAAACCACTTTTCGCACTTGTGTTGGTGCAGGAAACCACTTTTGCACTTGTATTAGTGTGGAAAAAACACTTTTTGCACTTGTGATAGTGTTGAAAAACCACTTTTCGCACTTGTGTTAGTGTTGAAAAACCACTTTTCGCACTTGTGTTGGTGCAGGAAACCACTTTTGCACTTGTATTAGTGTGGAAAAACCACTTTTCGCACTTGTGTTAGTGTTGAAAAACCACTTTTCGCACTTGTGTTGGTGCAGGAAACCACTTTTGCACTTGTATTAGTGTGGAAAAAACACTTTTTGCACGTGTGATAGTGTTGAAAAACCACTTTTCGCACTTGTGTTAGTGTTGAAAAACCACTTTTCGCACTTGTGTTGGTGCAGGAAACCACTTTTGCATTTGTATTAGTGTGGAAAAACCACTTTTCGCGCTTGTATTAGTGTTGAAAAACCACTTTTCGCACTTGTGTTGGTGCAGGAAACCACTTTTGCACTTGTATTAGTGTGGAAAAAACACTTTTTGCACTTGTGATAGTGTTGAAAAACCACTTTTCGCACTTGTGTTAGTGTTGAAAAACCACTTTTCGCACTTGTGTTGGTGCAGGAAACCACTTTTGCACTTGTATTAGTGTGGAAAAACCACTTTTCGCACTTGTGTTAGTGTTGAAAAACCACTTTTCGCACTTGTGTTATTGTTGAAAAACCACTTTTCGCACTTGTGTTGGTGCAGGAAACCACTTTTGCACTTGTATTAGTGTGGAAAAACCACTTTTCGCACTTGTGTTAGTGTTGAAAAACCACTTTTCGCACTTGTGTTAGTGTTTAAAAACCACTTTTCGCACTTGTTTTGGTGCAGGAAACCACTTTTGCACTTGTATTAGTGTGGAAAAACACTTTTTGCACTTGTGATAGTGTTGAAAAACCACTTTTCGCACTTGTGTTAGTGTTGAAAAACCACTTTTCGCACCTGTGTTGGACGTTGGTGCAGGAAACCAGTTTTGCACTTGTATTAGTGTTGAAAAACCACCTTTCGCACTTGTGTTAGTGTTGAAAAACCACTTTTCGCACTTGTGTTAGTTTTGAAAAACCACTTTTCGCACTTGTGTTGGTGCAGGAAACCACTTTTGCACTTGTATTAATTAGTGTGGAAAAACCACTTTTCGCACTTGTGTTAGTGTTGAAAAACCACTTTTCGCACTTGTGTTAGTGTTGAAAAACCACTTTTCGCACTTGTGTTGGTGCAGTAAACCACTTTTGCACTTGTATTAGTGTGGAAAAACCACTTTTCGCACTTGTTTTAGTGTTGAAAAACCACTTTTCGCACTTGTGTTAGTGTTGAAAAACCACTTTTCGCACTTGTGTTGGTGCAGGAAACCACTTTTGCACTTGTAGTAGTGTGGAAAATACACTTTTCGCACTTGTGTTAGTGTTGAAAAACCACTTTTCGCACTTGTGTTGGTGCAGTAAACCACTTTTGCACTTGTATTAGTGTGGAAAAACCACTTTTCGCACTTGTTTTAGTGTTGAAAAATCACTTTTCGCACTTGTGTTAGTGTTGAAAAACCACTTTTCGCACTTGTGTTGGTGCAGGAAACCACTTTTGCACTTGTATTAGTGTGGAAAAAACACTTTTTGCACTTGTGATAGTGTTGAAAAACCACTTTTCGCACTTGTGTTAGTGTTTGAAAACCACTTTTCGCACTTGTGTTGGTGCAGGAAACCACTTTTGCACTTGCATTAGTGTGGAAAAACCACTTTTCTCACTTGTGTTAGTGTTGAAAAACCACTTTTCGCACTTGTCTTGGTGCAGGAAACCACTTTTGCACTTGTATTAGTGTGGAAAAAACACTTTTTGCACTTGTGATAGTGTTGAAAAACCACTTTCGCACTTGTGTTAGTGTTGAAAAACCACTTTTCGCACTTGTGTTGGTGCAGGAAACCACTTTTGCACTTGTATTAGTGTGGAAAAACCACTTTTCGCACTTGTGTTAGTGTTGAAAAACCACTTTTCGCACTTGTGTTAGTGTTGAAAAACCATTTTTCGCACTTGTGTTGGTGCAGGAAACCACTTTTGCACTTGCATTAGTGTGGAAAAAACCACTTCTCGCACTTGTGTTAGTGTTGAAAAACCACTTTTCGCACTTGTGTTAGTGTTGAAAAACCACTTTTCGCACTTGTGTTGATACAGGAAACCACTTTTGCACTTGTATTAGTGTGGAAAAAACACTTTTTGCACTTGTGATCGTGTTGAAAAACCACATTTCGCACTTGTGTTAGTGTTGAAAAACCACTTTTCACACTTGTGTTGGTGCAGGAAACCACTTTTGCACTTGTATTAGTGTGGAAAAACCACTTTTCGCACTTGTGTTAGTGTTGAAAAACCACTTTTCGCGACTTGTGTTGGTGCAGGAAACCACTTTTGCACTTGTATTAGAGTGGAAAAAACACTTTTTGCACTTGTGATAGTGTTGAAAAACCACTTTTCGCACTTGTGTTAGTGTTGAAAAACCACTTTTCGCACTTGTGTTAGTGTTGAAAAACCACTTTTCTCACTTGTGTTGGTGCAGGAAACCACTTTTGCACTTGTATTAGTGTGGAAAAAACACTTTTTGCACTTGTGATAGTGTTGAAAAACCACTTTTCGCACTTGTGTTAGTTTTGAAAAACCACTTTTCGCACTTGTGTTGGTGCAGGAAACCACTTTTGCACTTGTATTAGTGTGGAAAAACCACTTTTCGCACTTGTGTTAGTGTTGAAAAACCACTTTTCGCACTTGTGTTAGTGTTGAAAAACCACTTTTCGCACTTGTGTTAGTGTTGAAAAACCACTTTTCGCACTTGTGTTGGTGCAGGAAACCACTTTTGCACTTGTAGTAGTGTGGAAAATACACTTTTCGCACTTGTGTTAGTGTTGAAAAACCACTTTTCGCACTTGTGTTGGTGCAGTAAACCACTTTTGCACTTGTATTAGTGTGGAAAAACCACTTTTCGCACTTGTGTTAGTGTTGAAAAACCACTTTTCGCACTTGTGTTAGTGTTGAAAAACCACTTTTCGCACTTGTGTTGGTGCAGTAAACCACTTTTGCACTTGTATTAGTGTGGAAAAACCACTTTTCGCACTTGTGTTAGTGTTGAAAAACCACTTTTCGCACTTGTGTTAGTGTTGAAAAACCACTTTTCGCACTTGTGTTATTGTTGAAAAACCACTTTTCGCACTTGTGTTGGTGCAGGAAACCACTTTTGCACTTGTATTAGTGTGGAAAAACCATTTTTCGCACTTGTGTTATTGTTGAAAAACCACTTTTCGCACTTGTGTTAGTGTTTAAAAACCACTTTTCGCACTTGTTTTGGTGCAGGAAACCACTTTTGCACTTGTATTAGTGTGGAAAAACACTTTTTGCACTTGTGATAGTGTTGAAAAACCACTTTTCGCACTTGTGTTAGTGTTGAAAAACCACTTTTCGCACCTGTGTTGGACGTTGGTGCAGGAAACCAGTTTTGCACTTGTATTAGTGTTGAAAAACCACCTTTCGCACTTGTGTTAGTGTTGAAAAACCACTTTTCGCACTTGTGTTAGTGTTGAAAAACCACTTTTCGCACTTGTGTTAGTGTTGAAAAAGCACTTTTTGCACTTGTGTTGGTGCAGGAAACCACTTTTGCACTTGCATTAGTGTGGAAAAAACACTTTTCGCACTTGTGTTAGTGTTGAAAAACCACTTTTCGCACTTGTGTTAGTGTTGAAAAACCACTTTTCGCACTTGTGTTGGTGCAGGAAACCACTTTTGCACTTGTATTAGTGTGGAAAAAACACTTTTTGCACTTGTGATAGTGTTGAAAAACCACTTTTCGCACTTGTGTTAGTGTTGAAAAACCACTTTTCGCATTTGTGTTGGTGCAGGAAACAACTTTTGCACTTGTATTAGTGTGGAAAAACCACTTTTCGCACTTGTGTTAGTGTTGAAAAACCACTTTTTGCACTTGTGTTAGTGTTGAAAAACCACTTTTCGCACTTGTGTTAGTGTTGAAAAACCACTTTTCGCACTTGTGTTTGTGCAGGAAACCACTTTTGCACTTGTATTAGTGTGGAAAAAACACTTTTTGCACTTGTGATAGTGTTGAAAAACCACTTTTCGCACTTGTGTTGGTGCAGGAAACCACTTTTGCACTTGTATTAGTGTGGAAAAACCACTTTTCGCACTTGTGTTAGTGTTGAAAAACCACTTTTCGCACTTGTGTTGGTGCAGGAAACCACTTTTGCACTTGTATTAGTGTGGAAAAACCACTTTTCGCACTTGTGTTGGTGCAGGAAACCACTTTTGCACTTGTATTAGTGTGGAAAAAACACTTTTTGCACTTGTGATAGTGTTGAAAACCCACTTTTCGCACTTGTGTTAGTGTTGAAAAACCACTTTTCGCACTTGTGTTGGTGCAGGAAACCACTTTTGCACTTGTATTAGTGTGGAAAAAACACTTTTCGCACTTGTGTTAGTGTTGAAAAACCACTTTTCGCACTTGTGTTAGTGTTGAAAAACCACTTTTCGCACTTGAGTTGGTGCAGGAAACCACTTTTGCACTTGTATTAGTGTGGAAAAAACACTTTTTGCACTAGTGATAGTGTTGAAAAACCACTTCGCTCTTGTGTTAGTGTTGTAAAACCACTTTTCGCACTTGTGTTAGTGTTGAAAAACCACTTTTCGCACTTGTGTTGGTGCAGGAAACCACTTTTGCACTTGTATTAGTGTGGAAAAACCACTTTTCGCACTTGTGTTAGTGTTGAAAAACCACTTTTCGCACTTGTGTTAGTGTTGAAAAACCACTTTTCGCACTTGTGTTGGTGCAGGAAACCACTTTCGCACTTGTATTAGTGTAGAAAAACCACATTTCGCACTTGTGTTAGTGTTGAAAAACCACCTTTCGCACTCTGTTAGCGTGGAAAAACCACTTTTCGCACTTGTGTTGGTGCAGGAAACCACTTTTGCACTTGTATTAGTGTGGAAAAACCACTTTTCGCACTTGTGTTAGTGTTGAAAACCCACTTTTCGCACTTGTGTTGGTGCCGGAAACCACTTTTGCACTTGTATTAGTGTGGAAAAAACACTTTTTGCACTTGTGATAGTGTTGAAAAACCACTTTTTGCACTTGTGCTAGTGTTGAAAAACCACTTTTCGCACTTGTGTTGGTGCAGGAAACCACTTTTGCACTTGTATTAGTGTGGAAAAAACACTTTTTGCACTTGTGATAGTGTTGAAAAACCACTTTTCGCACTTGTGTTAGTGTTGAAAAACCACTTTCGCACTTGTGTTAGTGTTGAAAAACCACTTTTCGCACTTGTGTTGGTGCAGGAAACCACTTTTGCACTTGTATTAGTGTGGAAAAAACACTTTTTGCACGTGTGATAGTGTTGAAAAACCACTTTTCGCACTTGTGTTAGTGTTGAAAAACCACTTTTCGCACTTGTGTTGGTGCAGGAAACCACTTTTGCATTTGTATTAGTGTGGAAAAACCACTTTTCGCGCTTGTATTAGTGTTGAAAAACCACTTTTCGCACTTGTGTTGGTGCAGGAAACCACTTTTGCACTTGTATTAGTGTGGAAAAAACACTTTTTGCACTTGTGATAGTGTTGAAAAACCACTTTTCGCACTTGTGTTAGTGTTGAAAAACCACTTTTCGCACTTGTGTTGGTGCAGGAAACCACTTTTGCACTTGTATTAGTGTGGAAAAACCACTTTTCGCACTTGTGTTAGTGTTGAAAAACCACTTTTCGCACTTGTGTTGGTGCAGGAAACCACTTTTGCACTTGTATTAGTGTGGAAAAAACACTTTTTGCACGTGTGATAGTGTTGAAAAACCACTTTTCGCACTTGTGTTAGTGTTGAAAAACCACTTTTCGCACTTGTGTTGGTGCAGGAAACCACTTTTGCATTTGTATTAGTGTGGAAAAACCACTTTTCGCGCTTGTATTAGTGTTGAAAAACCACTTTTCGCACTTGTGTTGGTGCAGGAAACCACTTTTGCACTTGTATTAGTGTGGAAAAAACACTTTTTGCACTTGTGATAGTGTTGAAAAACCACTTTTCGCACTTGTGTTAGTGTTGAAAAACCACTTTTCGCACTTGTGTTGGTGCAGGAAACCACTTTTGCACTTGTATTAGTGTGGAAAAACCACTTTTCGCACTTGTGTTAGTGTTGAAAAACCACTTTTCGCACTTGTGTTATTGTTGAAAAACCACTTTTCGCACTTGTGTTGGTGCAGGAAACCACTTTTGCACTTGTATTAGTGTGGAAAAACCACTTTTCGCACTTGTGTTAGTGTTGAAAAACCACTTTTCGCACTTGTGTTAGTGTTTAAAAACCACTTTTCGCACTTGTTTTGGTGCAGGAAACCACTTTTGCACTTGTATTAGTGTGGAAAAACACTTTTTGCACTTGTGATAGTGTTGAAAAACCACTTTTCGCACTTGTGTTAGTGTTGAAAAACCACTTTTCGCACCTGTGTTGGACGTTGGTGCAGGAAACCAGTTTTGCACTTGTATTAGTGTTGAAAAACCACCTTTCGCACTTGTGTTAGTGTTGAAAAACCACTTTTCGCACTTGTGTTAGTGTTGAAAAACCACTTTTCGCACTTGTGTTAGTGTTGAAAAAGCACTTTTTGCACTTGTGTTGGTGCAGGAAACCACTTTTGCACTTGCATTAGTGTGGAAAAAACACTTTTCGCACTTGTGTTAGTGTTGAAAAACCACTTTTCGCACTTGTGTTAGTGTTGAAAAACCACTTTTCGCACTTGTGTTGGTGCAGGAAACCACTTTTGCACTTGTATTAGTGTGGAAAAAACACTTTTTGCACTTGTGATAGTGTTGAAAAACCACTTTTCGCACTTGTGTTAGTGTTGAAAAACCACTTTTCGCATTTGTGTTGGTGCAGGAAACAACTTTTGCACTTGTATTAGTGTGGAAAAACCACTTTTCGCACTTGTGTTAGTGTTGAAAAACCACTTTTTGCACTTGTGTTAGTGTTGAAAAACCACTTTTCGCACTTGTGTTAGTGTTGAAAAACCACTTTTCGCACTTGTGTTTGTGCAGGAAACCACTTTTGCACTTGTATTAGTGTGGAAAAAACACTTTTTGCACTTGTGATAGTGTTGAAAAACCACTTTTCGCACTTGTGTTGGTGCAGGAAACCACTTTTGCACTTGTATTAGTGTGGAAAAACCACTTTTCGCACTTGTGTTAGTGTTGAAAAACCACTTTTCGCACTTGTGTTGGTGCAGAAAACCACTTTTGCACTTGTGTTAGTGTGGAAAAACCACTTTTCGCACTTGTGTTGGTGCAGGAAACCACTTTTGCACTTGTATTAGTGTGGAAAAAACACTTTTTGCACTTGTGATAGTGTTGAAAACCCACTTTTCGCACTTGTGTTAGTGTTGAAAAACCACTTTTCGCACTTGTGTTAGTGTTGAAAAACCACTTTTCGCACTTGTGTTGGTGCAGGAAACCACTTTTGCACTTGTATTAGTGTGGAAAAAACACTTTTTGCACTTGTGATAGTGTTGAAAAACCACTTTTCGCACTTGTGTTAGTGTTGAAAAACCACTTTTCGCATTTGTGTTGGTGCAGGAAACAACTTTTGCACTTGTATTAGTGTGGAAAAACCACTTTTCGCACTTGTGTTAGTGTTGAAAAACCACTTTTTGCACTTGTGTTAGTGTTGAAAAACCACTTTTCGCACTTGTGTTAGTGTTGAAAAACCACTTTTCGCACTTGTGTTTGTGCAGGAAACCACTTTTGCACTTGTATTAGTGTGGAAAAAACACTTTTTGCACTTGTGATAGTGTTGAAAAACCACTTTTCGCACTTGTGTTGGTGCAGGAAACCACTTTTGCACTTGTATTAGTGTGGAAAAACCACTTTTCGCACTTGTGTTAGTGTTGAAAAACCACTTTTCGCGCTTGTGTTGGTGCAGGAAACCACTTTTGCACTTGTATTAGTGTGGAAAAACCACTTTTCGCACTTGTGTTGGTGCAGGAAACCACTTTTGCACTTGTATTAGTGTGGAAAAAACACTTTTTGCACTTGTGATAGTGTTGAAAACCCACTTTTCGCACTTGTGTTAGTGTTGAAAAACCACTTTTCGCACTTGTGTTGGTGCAGGAAACCACTTTTGCACTTGTATTAGTGTGGAAAAAACACTTTTCGCACTTGTGTTAGTGTTGAAAAACCACTTTTCGCACTTGTGTTAGTGTTGAAAAACCACTTTTCGCACTTGAGTTGGTGCAGGAAACCACTTTTGCACTTGTATTAGTGTGGAAAAAACACTTTTTGCACTAGTGATAGTGTTGAAAAACCACTTCGCTCTTGTGTTAGTGTTGTAAAACCACTTTTCGCACTTGTGTTAGTGTTGAAAAACCACTTTTCGCACTTGTGTTGGTGCAGGAAACCACTTTTGCACTTGTATTAGTGTGGAAAAACCACTTTTCGCACTTGTGTTAGTGTTGAAAAACCACTTTTTGCACTTGTGTTAGTGTTGAAAAACCACTTTTCGCACTTGTGTTGGTGCAGGAAACCACTTTTGCACTTGTATTAGTGTAGAAAAACCACATTTCGCACTTGTGTTAGTGTTGAAAAACCACCTTTCGCACTCTGTTAGCGTGGAAAAACCACTTTTCGCACTTTTGTTGGTGCAGGAAACCACTTTTGCACTTGTATTAGTGTGGAAAAACCACTTTTCGCACTTGTGTTAGTGTTGAAAACCCACTTTTCGCACTTGTGTTGGTGCCGGAAACCACTTTTGCACTTGTGTTAGTGTTGAAAAACCACTTTTCGCACTTGTGTTATTGTTGAAAAACCACTTTTCGCACTTGTGTTGGTGCAGGAAACCACTTTTGCACTTGTATTAGTGTGGAAAAACCACTTTTCGCACTTGTGTTAGTGTTGAAAAACCACTTTTCGCACTTGTGTTAGTGTTTAAAAACCACTTTTCGCACTTGTTTTGGTGCAGGAAACCACTTTTGCACTTGTATTAGTGTGGAAAAACACTTTTTGCACTTGTGATAGTGTTGAAAAACCACTTTTCGCACTTGTGTTAGTGTTGAAAAACCACTTTTCGCACCTGTGTTGGACGTTGGTGCAGGAAACCAGTTTTGCACTTGTATTAGTGTTGAAAAACCACCTTTCGCACTTGTGTTAGTGTTGAAAAACCACTTTTCGCACTTGTGTTAGTGTTGAAAAACCACTTTTCGCACTTGTGTTAGTGTTGAAAAAGCACTTTTTGCACTTGTGTTGGTGCAGGAAACCACTTTTGCACTTGCATTAGTGTGGAAAAAACACTTTTCGCACTTGTGTTAGTGTTGAAAAACCACTTTTCGCACTTGTGTTAGTGTTGAAAAACCACTTTTCGCACTTGTGTTGGTGCAGGAAACCACTTTTGCACTTGTATTAGTGTGGAAAAAACACTTTTTGCACTTGTGATAGTGTTGAAAAACCACTTTTCGCACTTGTGTTAGTGTTGAAAAACCACTTTTCGCATTTGTGTTGGTGCAGGAAACAACTTTTGCACTTGTATTAGTGTGGAAAAACCACTTTTCGCACTTGTGTTAGTGTTGAAAAACCACTTTTTGCACTTGTGTTAGTGTTGAAAAACCACTTTTCGCACTTGTGTTAGTGTTGAAAAACCACTTTTCGCACTTGTGTTTGTGCAGGAAACCACTTTTGCACTTGTATTAGTGTGGAAAAAACACTTTTTGCACTTGTGATAGTGTTGAAAAACCACTTTTCGCACTTGTGTTGGTGCAGGAAACCACTTTTGCACTTGTATTAGTGTGGAAAAACCACTTTTCGCACTTGTGTTAGTGTTGAAAAACCACTTTTCGCACTTGTGTTGGTGCAGAAAACCACTTTTGCACTTGTATTAGTGTGGAAAAACCACTTTTCGCACTTGTGTTGGTGCAGGAAACCACTTTTGCACTTGTATTAGTGTGGAAAAAACACTTTTTGCACTTGTGATAGTGTTGAAAACCCACTTTTCGCACTTGTGTTAGTGTTGAAAAACCACTTTTCGCACTTGTGTTAGTGTTGAAAAACCACTTTTCGCACTTGTGTTGGTGCAGGAAACCACTTTTGCACTTGTATTAGTGTGGAAAAAACACTTTTTGCACTTGTGATAGTGTTGAAAAACCACTTTTCGCACTTGTGTTAGTGTTGAAAAACCACTTTTCGCATTTGTGTTGGTGCAGGAAACAACTTTTGCACTTGTATTAGTGTGGAAAAACCACTTTTCGCACTTGTGTTAGTGTTGAAAAACCACTTTTTGCACTTGTGTTAGTGTTGAAAAACCACTTTTCGCACTTGTGTTAGTGTTGAAAAACCACTTTTCGCACTTGTGTTTGTGCAGGAAACCACTTTTGCACTTGTATTAGTGTGGAAAAAACACTTTTTGCACTTGTGATAGTGTTGAAAAACCACTTTTCGCACTTGTGTTGGTGCAGGAAACCACTTTTGCACTTGTATTAGTGTGGAAAAACCACTTTTCGCACTTGTGTTAGTGTTGAAAAACCACTTTTCGCGCTTGTGTTGGTGCAGGAAACCACTTTTGCACTTGTATTAGTGTGGAAAAACCACTTTTCGCACTTGTGTTGGTGCAGGAAACCACTTTTGCACTTGTATTAGTGTGGAAAAAACACTTTTTGCACTTGTGATAGTGTTGAAAACCCACTTTTCGCACTTGTGTTAGTGTTGAAAAACCACTTTTCGCACTTGTGTTGGTGCAGGAAACCACTTTTGCACTTGTATTAGTGTGGAAAAAACACTTTTCGCACTTGTGTTAGTGTTGAAAAACCACTTTTCGCACTTGTGTTAGTGTTGAAAAACCACTTTTCGCACTTGAGTTGGTGCAGGAAACCACTTTTGCACTTGTATTAGTGTGGAAAAAACACTTTTTGCACTAGTGATAGTGTTGAAAAACCACTTCGCTCTTGTGTTAGTGTTGTAAAACCACTTTTCGCACTTGTGTTAGTGTTGAAAAACCACTTTTCGCACTTGTGTTGGTGCAGGAAACCACTTTTGCACTTGTATTAGTGTGGAAAAACCACTTTTCGCACTTGTGTTAGTGTTGAAAAACCACTTTTCGCACTTGTGTTAGTGTTGAAAAACCACTTTTCGCACTTGTGTTGGTGCAGGAAACCACTTTTGCACTTGTATTAGTGTAGAAAAACCACATTTCGCACTTGTGTTAGTGTTGAAAAACCACCTTTCGCACTCTGTTAGCGTGGAAAAACCACTTTTCGCACTTTTGTTGGTGCAGGAAACCACTTTTGCACTTGTATTAGTGTGGAAAAACCACTTTTCGCACTTGTGTTAGTGTTGAAAACCCACTTTTCGCACTTGTGTTGGTGCAGGAAACCACTTTTGCACTTGTATTAGTGTGGAAAAACCACTTTTCGCACTTGTGTTAGTGTTGAAAAACCACTTTTCGCACTTGTGTTGGTGCAGAAAACCACTTTTGCACTTGTGTTAGTGTGGAAAAACCACTTTTCGCACTTGTGTTGGTGCAGGAAACCACTTTTGCACTTGTATTAGTGTGGAAAAAACACTTTTTGCACTTGTGATAGTGTTGAAAACCCACTTTTCGCACTTGTGTTAGTGTTGAAAAACCACTTTTCGCACTTGTGTTAGTGTTGAAAAACCACTTTTCGCACTTGTGTTGGTGCAGGAAACCACTTTTGCACTTGTATTAGTGTGGAAAAAACACTTTTTGCACTTGTGATAGTGTTGAAAAACCACTTTTCGCACTTGTGTTAGTGTTGAAAAACCACTTTTCGCATTTGTGTTGGTGCAGGAAACAACTTTTGCACTTGTATTAGTGTGGAAAAACCACTTTTCGCACTTGTGTTAGTGTTGAAAAACCACTTTTTGCACTTGTGTTAGTGTTGAAAAACCACTTTTCGCACTTGTGTTAGTGTTGAAAAACCACTTTTCGCACTTGTGTTTGTGCAGGAAACCACTTTTGCACTTGTATTAGTGTGGAAAAAACACTTTTTGCACTTGTGATAGTGTTGAAAAACCACTTTTCGCACTTGTGTTGGTGCAGGAAACCACTTTTGCACTTGTATTAGTGTGGAAAAACCACTTTTCGCACTTGTGTTAGTGTTGAAAAACCACTTTTCGCGCTTGTGTTGGTGCAGGAAACCACTTTTGCACTTGTATTAGTGTGGAAAAACCACTTTTCGCACTTGTGTTGGTGCAGGAAACCACTTTTGCACTTGTATTAGTGTGGAAAAAACACTTTTTGCACTTGTGATAGTGTTGAAAACCCACTTTTCGCACTTGTGTTAGTGTTGAAAAACCACTTTTCGCACTTGTGTTGGTGCAGGAAACCACTTTTGCACTTGTATTAGTGTGGAAAAAACACTTTTCGCACTTGTGTTAGTGTTGAAAAACCACTTTTCGCACTTGTGTTAGTGTTGAAAAACCACTTTTCGCACTTGAGTTGGTGCAGGAAACCACTTTTGCACTTGTATTAGTGTGGAAAAAACACTTTTTGCACTAGTGATAGTGTTGAAAAACCACTTCGCTCTTGTGTTAGTGTTGTAAAACCACTTTTCGCACTTGTGTTAGTGTTGAAAAACCACTTTTCGCACTTGTGTTGGTGCAGGAAACCACTTTTGCACTTGTATTAGTGTGGAAAAACCACTTTTCGCACTTGTGTTAGTGTTGAAAAACCACTTTTTGCACTTGTGTTAGTGTTGAAAAACCACTTTTCGCACTTGTGTTGGTGCAGGAAACCACTTTTGCACTTGTATTAGTGTAGAAAAACCACATTTCGCACTTGTGTTAGTGTTGAAAAACCACCTTTCGCACTCTGTTAGCGTGGAAAAACCACTTTTCGCACTTTTGTTGGTGCAGGAAACCACTTTTGCACTTGTATTAGTGTGGAAAAACCACTTTTCGCACTTGTGTTAGTGTTGAAAACCCACTTTTCGCACTTGTGTTGGTGCCGGAAACCACTTTTGCACTTGTGTTAGTGTTGAAAAACCACTTTTCGCACTTGTGTTATTGTTGAAAAACCACTTTTCGCACTTGTGTTGGTGCAGGAAACCACTTTTGCACTTGTATTAGTGTGGAAAAACCACTTTTCGCACTTGTGTTAGTGTTGAAAAACCACTTTTCGCACTTGTGTTAGTGTTTAAAAACCACTTTTCGCACTTGTTTTGGTGCAGGAAACCACTTTTGCACTTGTATTAGTGTGGAAAAACACTTTTTGCACTTGTGATAGTGTTGAAAAACCACTTTTCGCACTTGTGTTAGTGTTGAAAAACCACTTTTCGCACCTGTGTTGGACGTTGGTGCAGGAAACCAGTTTTGCACTTGTATTAGTGTTGAAAAACCACCTTTCGCACTTGTGTTAGTGTTGAAAAACCACTTTTCGCACTTGTGTTAGTGTTGAAAAACCACTTTTCGCACTTGTGTTAGTGTTGAAAAAGCACTTTTTGCACTTGTGTTGGTGCAGGAAACCACTTTTGCACTTGCATTAGTGTGGAAAAAACACTTTTCGCACTTGTGTTAGTGTTGAAAAACCACTTTTCGCACTTGTGTTAGTGTTGAAAAACCACTTTTCGCACTTGTGTTGGTGCAGGAAACCACTTTTGCACTTGTATTAGTGTGGAAAAAACACTTTTTGCACTTGTGATAGTGTTGAAAAACCACTTTTCGCACTTGTGTTAGTGTTGAAAAACCACTTTTCGCATTTGTGTTGGTGCAGGAAACAACTTTTGCACTTGTATTAGTGTGGAAAAACCACTTTTCGCACTTGTGTTAGTGTTGAAAAACCACTTTTTGCACTTGTGTTAGTGTTGAAAAACCACTTTTCGCACTTGTGTTAGTGTTGAAAAACCACTTTTCGCACTTGTGTTTGTGCAGGAAACCACTTTTGCACTTGTATTAGTGTGGAAAAAACACTTTTTGCACTTGTGATAGTGTTGAAAAACCACTTTTCGCACTTGTGTTGGTGCAGGAAACCACTTTTGCACTTGTATTAGTGTGGAAAAACCACTTTTCGCACTTGTGTTAGTGTTGAAAAACCACTTTTCGCACTTGTGTTGGTGCAGAAAACCACTTTTGCACTTGTATTAGTGTGGAAAAACCACTTTTCGCACTTGTGTTGGTGCAGGAAACCACTTTTGCACTTGTATTAGTGTGGAAAAAACACTTTTTGCACTTGTGATAGTGTTGAAAACCCACTTTTCGCACTTGTGTTAGTGTTGAAAAACCACTTTTCGCACTTGTGTTAGTGTTGAAAAACCACTTTTCGCACTTGTGTTGGTGCAGGAAACCACTTTTGCACTTGTATTAGTGTGGAAAAAACACTTTTTGCACTTGTGATAGTGTTGAAAAACCACTTTTCGCACTTGTGTTAGTGTTGAAAAACCACTTTTCGCATTTGTGTTGGTGCAGGAAACAACTTTTGCACTTGTATTAGTGTGGAAAAACCACTTTTCGCACTTGTGTTAGTGTTGAAAAACCACTTTTTGCACTTGTGTTAGTGTTGAAAAACCACTTTTCGCACTTGTGTTAGTGTTGAAAAACCACTTTTCGCACTTGTGTTTGTGCAGGAAACCACTTTTGCACTTGTATTAGTGTGGAAAAAACACTTTTTGCACTTGTGATAGTGTTGAAAAACCACTTTTCGCACTTGTGTTGGTGCAGGAAACCACTTTTGCACTTGTATTAGTGTGGAAAAACCACTTTTCGCACTTGAGTTAGTGTTGAAAAACCACTTTTCGCGCTTGTGTTGGTGCAGGAAACCACTTTTGCACTTGTATTAGTGTGGAAAAACCACTTTTCGCACTTGTGTTGGTGCAGGAAACCACTTTTGCACTTGTATTAGTGTGGAAAAAACACTTTTTGCACTTGTGATAGTGTTGAAAACCCACTTTTCGCACTTGTGTTAGTGTTGAAAAACCACTTTTCGCACTTGTGTTGGTGCAGGAAACCACTTTTGCACTTGTATTAGTGTGGAAAAAACACTTTTCGCACTTGTGTTAGTGTTGAAAAACCACTTTTCGCACTTGTGTTAGTGTTGAAAAACCACTTTTCGCACTTGAGTTGGTGCAGGAAACCACTTTTGCACTTGTATTAGTGTGGAAAAAACACTTTTTGCACTAGTGATAGTGTTGAAAAACCACTTCGCTCTTGTGTTAGTGTTGTAAAACCACTTTTCGCACTTGTGTTAGTGTTGAAAAACCACTTTTCGCACTTGTGTTGGTGCAGGAAACCACTTTTGCACTTGTATTAGTGTGGAAAAACCACTTTTCGCACTTGTGTTAGTGTTGAAAAACCACTTTTCGCACTTGTGTTAGTGTTGAAAAACCACTTTTCGCACTTGTGTTGGTGCAGGAAACCACTTTTGCACTTGTATTAGTGTAGAAAAACCACATTTCGCACTTGTGTTAGTGTTGAAAAACCACCTTTCGCACTCTGTTAGCGTGGAAAAACCACTTTTCGCACTTTTGTTGGTGCAGGAAACCACTTTTGCACTTGTATTAGTGTGGAAAAACCACTTTTCGCACTTGTGTTAGTGTTGAAAACCCACTTTTCGCACTTGTGTTGGTGCAGGAAACCACTTTTGCACTTGTATTAGTGTGGAAAAAACACTTTTTGCACTTGTGATAGTGTTGAAAAACCACTTTTCGCACTTGTGTTAGTGTTGAAAAACCACTTTCGCACTTGTGTTAGTGTTGAAAAACCACTTTTTGCACTTGTGTTGGTGCAGGAAACCACTTTTGCACTTGTATTAGTGTGGAAAAAACACTTTTTGCACGTGTGATAGTGTTGAAAAACCACTTTTCGCACTTGTGTTAGTGTTGAAAAACCACTTTTCGCACTTGTGTTGGTGCAGGAAACCACTTTTGCATTTGTATTAGTGTGGAAAAACCACTTTTCGCGCTTGTATTAGTGTTGAAAAACCACTTTTCGCACTTGTGTTGGTGCAGGAAACCACTTTTGCACTTGTATTAGTGTGGAAAAAACACTTTTTGCACTTGTGATAGTGTTGAAAAACCACTTTTCGCACTTGTGTTAGTGTTGAAAAACCACTTTTCGCACTTGTGTTGGTGCAGGAAACCACTTTTGCACTTGTATTAGTGTGGAAAAACCACTTTTCGCACTTGTGTTAGTGTTGAAAAACCACTTTTCGCACTTGTGTTGGTGCAGGAAACCACTTTTGCACTTGCATTAGTGTGGAAAAAACACTTTTTGCACGTGTGATAGTGTTGAAAAACCACTTTTCGCACTTGTGTTAGTGTTGAAAAACCACTTTTCGCACTTGTGTTGGTGCAGGAAACCACTTTTGCATTTGTATTAGTGTGGAAAAACCACTTTTCGCGCTTGTATTAGTGTTGAAAAACCACTTTTCGCACTTGTGTTGGTGCAGGAAACCACTTTTGCACTTGTATTAGTGTGGAAAAAACACTTTTTGCACTTGTGATAGTGTTGAAAAACCACTTTTCGCACATGTGTTAGTGTTGAAAAACCACTTTTCGCACTTGTGTTGGTGCAGGAAACCACTTTTGCACTTGTATTAGTGTGGAAAAACCACTTTTCGCACTTGTGTTAGTGTTGAAAAACCACTTTTCGCACTTGTGTTATTGTTGAAAAACCACTTTTCGCACTTGTGTTGGTGCAGGAAACCACTTTTGCACTTGTATTAGTGTGGAAAAACCACTTTTCGCACTTGTGTTAGTGTTGAAAAACCACTTTTCGCACTTGTGTTAGTGTTGAAAAACCACTTTTCGCACTTGTGTTAGTGTTGAAAAACCACTTTTCGCACTTGTGTTGGTGCAGGAAACCACTTTTGCACTTGTATTAGAGTGGAAAAAACACTTTTTGCACTTGTGATAGTGTTGAAAAACCACTTTTCGCACTTGTGTTAGTGTTGAAAAACCACTTTTCGCACTTGTGTTAGTGTTGAAAAACCACTTTTCTCACTTGTGTTGGTGCAGGAAACCACTTTTGCACTTGTATTAGTGTGGAAAAAACACTTTTTGCACTTGTGATAGTGTTGAAAAACCACTTTTCGCACTTGTGTTAGTTTTGAAAAACCACTTTTCGCACTTGTGTTGGTGCAGGAAACCACTTTTGCACTTGTATTAGTGTGGAAAAACCACTTTTCGCACTTGTGTTAGTGTTGAAAAACCACTTTTCGCACTTGTGTTAGTGTTGAAAAACCACTTTTCGCACTTGTGTTGGTGCAGTAAACCACTTTTGCACTTGTATTAGTGTGGAAAAACCACTTTTCGCACTTGTTTTAGTGTTGAAAAACCACTTTTCGCACTTGTGTTAGTGTTGAAAAACCACTTTTCGCACTTGTGTTAGTGTTGAAAAACCACTTTTCTCACTTGTGTTGGTGCAGGAAACCACTTTTGCACTTGTATTAGTGTGGAAAAAACACTTTTTGCACTTGTGATAGTGTTGAAAAACCACTTTTCGCACTTGTGTTAGTTTTGAAAAACCACTTTTCGCACTTGTGTTGGTGCAGGAAACCACTTTTGCACTTGTATTAGTGTGGAAAAACCACTTTTCGCACTTGTGTTAGTGTTGAAAAACCACTTTTCGCACTTGTGTTAGTGTTGAAAAACCACTTTTCGCACTTGTGTTGGTGCAGTAAACCACTTTTGCACTTGTATTAGTGTGGAAAAACCACTTTTCGCACTTGTTTTAGTGTTGAAAAACCACTTTTCGCACTTGTGTTAGTGTTGAAAAACCACTTTTCGCACTTGTGTTGGTGCAGGAAACCACTTTTGCACTTGTAGTAGTGTGGAAAATACACTTTTCGCACTTGTGTTAGTGTTGAAAAACCACTTTTCGCACTTGTGTTGGTGCAGTAAACCACTTTTGCACTTGTATTAGTGTGGAAAAACCACTTTTCGCACTTGTGTTAGTGTTGAAAAACCACTTTTCGCACTTGTGTTGGTGCAGGAAACCACTTTTGCACTTGTAGTAGTGTGGAAAATACACTTTTCGCACTTGTGTTAGTGTTGAAAAACCACTTTTCGCACTTGTGTTGGTGCAGGAAACCACTTTTGCACTTGTATTAGTGTGGAAAAAACACTTTTTGCACTTGTGATAGTGTTGAAAAACCACTTTTCGCACTTGTGTTAGTTTTGAAAAACCACTTTTCGCACTTGTGTTGGTGCAGGAAACCACTTTTGCACTTGTATTAATTAGTGTGGAAAAACCACTTTTCGCACTTGTGTTAGTGTTGAAAAACCACTTTTCGCACTTGTGTTAGTGTTGAAAAACCACTTTTCGCACTTGTGTTGGTGCAGTAAACCACTTTTGCACTTGTATTAGTGTGGAAAAACCACTTTTCGCACTTGTTTTAGTGTTGAAAAACCACTTTTCGCACTTGTGTTAGTGTTGAAAAACCACTTTTCGCACTTGTGTTGGTGCAGGAAACCACTTTTGCACTTGTAGTAGTGTGGAAAATACACTTTTCGCACTTGTGTTAGTGTTGAAAAACCACTTTTCGCACTTGTGTTGGTGCAGTAAACCACTTTTGCACTTGTATTAGTGTGGAAAAACCACTTTTCGCACTTGTTTTAGTGTTGAAAAACCACTTTTCGCACTTGTGTTAGTGTTGAAAAACCACTTTTCGCACTTGTGTTGGTGCAGGAAACCACTTTTGCACTTGTATTAGTGTGGAAAAAACACTTTTTGCACTTGTGATAGTGTTGAAAAACCATTTTTCGCACTTGTGTTAGTGTTTGAAAACCACTTTTCGCACTTGTGTTGGTGCAGGAAACCACTTTTGCACTTGCATTAGTGTGGAAAAACCACTTTTCTCACTTGTGTTAGTGTTGAAAAACCACTTTTCACACTTGTCTTGGTGCAGGAAACCACTTTTGCACTTGTATTAGTGTGGAAAAAACACTTTTTGCACTTGTGATAGTGTTGAAAAACCACTTTTCGCACTTGTGTTAGTGTTGAAAAACCACTTTTCGCACTTGTGTTGGTGCAGGAAACCACTTTTGCACTTGTATTAGTGTGGAAAAACCACTTTTCGCACTTGTGTTAGTGTTGAAAAACCACTTTTTGCACTTGTGTTAGTGTTGAAAAACCATTTTTCGCACTTGTGTTGGTGCAGGAAACCACTTTTGCACTTGCATTAGTGTGGAAAAAACCACTTCTCGCACTTGTGTTAGTGTTGAAAAACCACTTTTCGCACTTGTGTTAGTGTTGAAAAACCACTTTTTGCACTTGTGTTGATACAGGAAACCACTTTTGCACTTGTATTAGTGTGGAAAAAACACTTTTTGCACTTGTGATCGTGTTGAAAAACCACATTTCGCACTTGTGTTAGTATTGAAAAACCACTTTTCACACTTGTGTTGGTGCAGGAAACCACTTTTGCACTTGTATTAGTGTGGAAAAACCACTTTTCGCACTTGTGTTAGTGTTGAAAAACCACTTTTCGCACTTGTGTTGGTGCAGGAAACCACTTTTGCACTTGTATTAGAGTGGAAAAAACACTTTTTGCACTTGTGATAGTGTTGAAAAACCACTTTTCGCACTTGTGTTAGTGTTGAAAAACCACTTTTCGCACTTGTGTTAGTGTTGAAAAACCACTTTTCTCACTTGTGTTGGTGCAGGAAACCACTTTTGCACTTGTATTAGTGTGGAAAAAACACTTTTTGCACTTGTGATAGTGTTGAAAAACCACTTTTCGCACTTGTGTTAGTTTTGAAAAACCACTTTTCGCACTTGTGTTGGTGCAGGAAACCACTTTTGCACTTGTATTAGTGTGGAAAAACCACTTTTCGCACTTGTGTTAGTGTTGTTTTCGCACTTGTGTTAGTGTTGAAAAACCACTTTTCGCACTTGTGTTAGTGTTGAAAAACCACTTTTCGCACTTGTGTTGGTGCAGGAAACCACTTTTGCACTTGTAGTAGTGTGGAAAATACACTTTTCGCACTTGTGTTAGTGTTGAAAAACCACTTTTCGCACTTGTGTTGGTGCAGTAAACCACTTTTGCACTTGTATTAGTGTGGAAAAACCACTTTTCGCACTTGTGTTAGTGTTGAAAAACCACTTTTCGCACTTGTGTTAGTGTTGAAAAACCACTTTTCGCACTTGTGTTGGTGCAGGAAACCACTTTTGCACTTGTATTAGTGTGGAAAAACCACTTTTCGCACTTGTGTTAGTGTTGAAAAACCACTTTTCGCACTTGTGTTAGTGTTGAAAAACCACTTTTCGCACTTGTGTTATTGTTGAAAAACCACTTTTCGCACTTGTGTTGGTGCAGGAAACCACTTTTGCACTTGTATTAGTGTGGAAAAACCACTTTTCGCACTTGTGTTAGTGTTGAAAAACCACTTTTCGCACTTGTGTTAGTGTTTAAAAACCACTTTTCGCACTTGTTTTGGTGCAGGAAACCACTTTTGCACTTGTATTAGTGTGGAAAAACACTTTTTGCACTTGTGATAGTGTTGAAAAACCACTTTTCGCACTTGTGTTAGTGTTGAAAAACCACTTTTCGCACCTGTGTTGGACGTTGGTGCAGGAAACCAGTTTTGCACTTGTATTAGTGTTGAAAAACCACCTTTCGCACTTGTGTTAGTGTTGAAAAACCACTTTTCGCACTTGTGTTAGTGTTGAAAAACCACTTTTCGCACTTGTGTTAGTGTTGAAAAAGCACTTTTTGCACTTGTGTTGGTGCAGGAAACCACTTTTGCACTTGCATTAGTGTGGAAAAAACACTTTTCGCACTTGTGTTAGTGTTGAAAAACCACTTCGCTCTTGTGTTAGTGTTGTAAAACCACTTTTCGCACTTGTGTTAGTGTTGAAAAACCACTTTTCGCACTTGTGTTGGTGCAGGAAACCACTTTTGCACTTGTATTAGTGTGGAAAAACCACTTTTCGCACTTGTGTTAGTGTTGAAAAACCACTTTTCGCACTTGTGTTAGTGTTGAAAAACCACTTTTCGCACTTGTGTTGGTGCAGGAAACCACTTTTGCACTTGTATTAGTGTAGAAAAACCACATTTCGCACTTGTGTTAGTGTTGAAAAACCACCTTTCGCACTCTGTTAGCGTGGAAAAACCACTTTTCGCACTTTTGTTGGTGCAGGAAACCACTTTTGCACTTGTATTAGTGTGGAAAAACCACTTTTCGCACTTGTGTTAGTGTTGAAAACCCACTTTTCGCACTTGTGTTGGTGCCGGAAACCACTTTTGCACTTGTATTAGTGTGGAAAAAACACTTTTTGCACTTGTGATAGTGTTGAAAAACCACTTTTTGCACTTGTGCTAGTGTTGAAAAACCACTTTTCGCACTTGTGTTGGTGCAGGAAACCACTTTTGCACTTGTATTAGTGTGGAAAAAACACTTTTTGCACTTGTGATAGTGTTGAAAAACCACTTTTCGCACTTGTGTTAGTGTTGAAAAACCACTTTCGCACTTGTGTTAGTGTTGAAAAACCACTTTTTGCACTTGTGTTGGTGCAGGAAACCACTTTTGCACTTGTATTAGTGTGGAAAAAACACTTTTTGCACGTGTGATAGTGTTGAAAAACCACTTTTCGCACTTGTGTTAGTGTTGAAAAACCACTTTTCGCACTTGTGTTGGTGCAGGAAACCACTTTTGCATTTGTATTAGTGTGGAAAAACCACTTTTCGCGCTTGTATTAGTGTTGAAAAACCACTTTTCGCACTTGTGTTGGTGCAGGAAACCACTTTTGCACTTGTATTAGTGTGGAAAAAACACTTTTTGCACTTGTGATAGTGTTGAAAAACCACTTTTCGCACTTGTGTTAGTGTTGAAAAACCACTTTTCGCACTTGTGTTGGTGCAGGAAACCACTTTTGCACTTGTATTAGTGTGGAAAAACCACTTTTCGCACTTGTGTTAGTGTTGAAAAACCACTTTTCGCACTTGTGTTGGTGCAGGAAACCACTTTTGCACTTGCATTAGTGTGGAAAAAACACTTTTTGCACGTGTGATAGTGTTGAAAAACCACTTTTCGCACTTGTGTTAGTGTTGAAAAACCACTTTTCGCACTTGTGTTGGTGCAGGAAACCACTTTTGCATTTGTATTAGTGTGGAAAAACCACTTTTCGCGCTTGTATTAGTGTTGAAAAACCACTTTTCGCACTTGTGTTGGTGCAGGAAACCACTTTTGCACTTGTATTAGTGTGGAAAAAACACTTTTTGCACTTGTGATAGTGTTGAAAAACCACTTTTCGCACATGTGTTAGTGTTGAAAAACCACTTTTCGCACTTGTGTTGGTGCAGGAAACCACTTTTGCACTTGTATTAGTGTGGAAAAACCACTTTTCGCACTTGTGTTAGTGTTGAAAAACCACTTTTCGCACTTGTGTTATTGTTGAAAAACCACTTTTCGCACTTGTGTTGGTGCAGGAAACCACTTTTGCACTTGTATTAGTGTGGAAAAACCACTTTTCGCACTTGTGTTAGTGTTGAAAAACCACTTTTCGCACTTGTGTTAGTGTTGAAAAACCACTTTTCGCACTTGTGTTAGTGTTGAAAAACCACTTTTCGCACTTGTGTTGGTGCAGGAAACCACTTTTGCACTTGTATTAGAGTGGAAAAAACACTTTTTGCACTTGTGATAGTGTTGAAAAACCACTTTTCGCACTTGTGTTAGTGTTGAAAAACCACTTTTCGCACTTGTGTTAGTGTTGAAAAACCACTTTTCTCACTTGTGTTGGTGCAGGAAACCACTTTTGCACTTGTATTAGTGTGGAAAAAACACTTTTTGCACTTGTGATAGTGTTGAAAAACCACTTTTCGCACTTGTGTTAGTTTTGAAAAACCACTTTTCGCACTTGTGTTGGTGCAGGAAACCACTTTTGCACTTGTATTAGTGTGGAAAAACCACTTTTCGCACTTGTGTTAGTGTTGAAAAACCACTTTTCGCACTTGTGTTAGTGTTGAAAAACCACTTTTCGCACTTGTGTTGGTGCAGTAAACCACTTTTGCACTTGTATTAGTGTGGAAAAACCACTTTTCGCACTTGTTTTAGTGTTGAAAAACCACTTTTCGCACTTGTGTTAGTGTTGAAAAACCACTTTTCGCACTTGTGTTGGTGCAGGAAACCACTTTTGCACTTGTAGTAGTGTGGAAAATACACTTTTCGCACTTGTGTTAGTGTTGAAAAACCACTTTTCGCACTTGTGTTGGTGCAGTAAACCACTTTTGCACTTGTATTAGTGTGGAAAAACCACTTTTCGCACTTGTGTTAGTGTTGAAAAACCACTTTTCGCACTTGTGTTGGTGCAGGAAACCACTTTTGCACTTGTAGTAGTGTGGAAAATACACTTTTCGCACTTGTGTTAGTGTTGAAAAACCACTTTTCGCACTTGTGTTGGTGCAGGAAACCACTTTTGCACTTGTATTAGTGTGGAAAAAACACTTTTTGCACTTGTGATAGTGTTGAAAAACCACTTTTCGCACTTGTGTTAGTTTTGAAAAACCACTTTTCGCACTTGTGTTGGTGCAGGAAACCACTTTTGCACTTGTATTAATTAGTGTGGAAAAACCACTTTTCGCACTTGTGTTAGTGTTGAAAAACCACTTTTCGCACTTGTGTTAGTGTTGAAAAACCACTTTTCGCACTTGTGTTGGTGCAGTAAACCACTTTTGCACTTGTATTAGTGTGGAAAAACCACTTTTCGCACTTGTTTTAGTGTTGAAAAACCACTTTTCGCACTTGTGTTAGTGTTGAAAAACCACTTTTCGCACTTGTGTTGGTGCAGGAAACCACTTTTGCACTTGTAGTAGTGTGGAAAATACACTTTTCGCACTTGTGTTAGTGTTGAAAAACCACTTTTCGCACTTGTGTTGGTGCAGTAAACCACTTTTGCACTTGTATTAGTGTGGAAAAACCACTTTTCGCACTTGTTTTAGTGTTGAAAAACCACTTTTCGCACTTGTGTTAGTGTTGAAAAACCACTTTTCGCACTTGTGTTGGTGCAGGAAACCACTTTTGCACTTGTATTAGTGTGGAAAAAACACTTTTTGCACTTGTGATAGTGTTGAAAAACCATTTTTCGCACTTGTGTTAGTGTTTGAAAACCACTTTTCGCACTTGTGTTGGTGCAGGAAACCACTTTTGCACTTGCATTAGTGTGGAAAAACCACTTTTCTCACTTGTGTTAGTGTTGAAAAACCACTTTTCACACTTGTCTTGGTGCAGGAAACCACTTTTGCACTTGTATTAGTGTGGAAAAAACACTTTTTGCACTTGTGATAGTGTTGAAAAACCACTTTTCGCACTTGTGTTAGTGTTGAAAAACCACTTTTCGCACTTGTGTTGGTGCAGGAAACCACTTTTGCACTTGTATTAGTGTGGAAAAACCACTTTTCGCACTTGTGTTAGTGTTGAAAAACCACTTTTCGCACTTGTGTTAGTGTTGAAAAACCATTTTTCGCACTTGTGTTGGTGCAGGAAACCACTTTTGCACTTGCATTAGTGTGGAAAAAACCACTTCTCGCACTTGTGTTAGTGTTGAAAAACCACTTTTCGCACTTGTGTTAGTGTTGAAAAACCACTTTTTGCACTTGTGTTGATACAGGAAACCACTTTTGCACTTGTATTAGTGTGGAAAAAACACTTTTTGCACTTGTGATCGTGTTGAAAAACCACATTTCGCACTTGTGTTAGTATTGAAAAACCACTTTTCACACTTGTGTTGGTGCAGGAAACCACTTTTGCACTTGTATTAGTGTGGAAAAACCACTTTTCGCACTTGTGTTAGTGTTGAAAAACCACTTTTCGCACTTGTGTTGGTGCAGGAAACCACTTTTGCACTTGTATTAGAGTGGAAAAAACACTTTTTGCACTTGTGATAGTGTTGAAAAACCACTTTTCGCACTTGTGTTAGTGTTGAAAAACCACTTTTCGCACTTGTGTTAGTGTTGAAAAACCACTTTTCTCACTTGTGTTGGTGCAGGAAACCACTTTTGCACTTGTATTAGTGTGGAAAAAACACTTTTTGCACTTGTGATAGTGTTGAAAAACCACTTTTCGCACTTGTGTTAGTTTTGAAAAACCACTTTTCGCACTTGTGTTGGTGCAGGAAACCACTTTTGCACTTGTATTCGTGTGGAAAAACCACTTTTCGCACTTGTGTTAGTGTTGTTTTCGCACTTGTGTTAGTGTTGAAAAACCACTTTTCGCACTTGTGTTAGTGTTGAAAAACCACTTTTCGCACTTGTGTTGGTGCAGGAAACCACTTTTGCACTTGTAGTAGTGTGGAAAATACACTTTTCGCACTTGTGTTAGTGTTGAAAAACCACTTTTCGCACTTGTGTTGGTGCAGTAAACCACTTTTGCACTTGTATTAGTGTGGAAAAACCACTTTTCGCACTTGTGTTAGTGTTGAAAAACCACTTTTCGCACTTGTGTTAGTGTTGAAAAACCACTTTTCGCACTTGTGTTGGTGCAGGAAACCACTTTTGCACTTGTATTAGTGTGGAAAAACCACTTTTCGCACTTGTGTTAGTGTTGAAAAACCACTTTTCGCACTTGTGTTAATGTTGAAAAACCACTTTTCGCACTTGTGTTATTGTTGAAAAACCACTTTTCGCACTTGTGTTGGTGCAGGAAACCACTTTTGCACTTGTATTAGTGTGGAAAAACCACTTTTCGCATTTGTGTTAGTGTTGAAAAACCACTTTTCGCACTTGTGTTAGTGTTTAAAAACCACTTTTCGCACTTGTTTTGGTGCAGGAAACCACTTTTGCACTTGTATTAGTGTGGAAAAACACTTTTTGCACTTGTGATAGTGTTGAAAAACCACTTTTCGCACTTGTGTTAGTGTTGAAAAACCACTTTTCGCACCTGTGTTGGACGTTGGTGCAGGAAACCAGTTTTGCACTTGTATTAGTGTTGAAAAACCACCTTTCGCACTTGTGTTAGTGTTGAAAAACCACTTTTCGCACTTGTGTTAGTGTTGAAAAACCACTTTTCGCACTTGTGTTAGTGTTGAAAAAGCACTTTTTGCACTTGTGTTGGTGCAGGAAACCACTTTTGCACTTGCATTAGTGTGGAAAAAACACTTTTCGCACTTGTGTTAGTGTTGAAAAACCACTTTTCGCACTTGTGTTGGTGCAGGAAACCACTTTTGCACTTGTATTAGTGTGGAAAAAACACTTTTTGCACTTGTGATAGTGTTGAAAAACCACTTTTCGCACTTGTGTTAGTGTTGAAAAACCACTTTTCGCATTTGTGTTGGTGCAGGAAACAACTTTTGCACTTGTATTAGTGTGGAAAAACCACTTTTCGCACTTGTGTTAGTGTTGAAAAACCACTTTTTGCACTTGTGTTAGTGTTGAAAAACCACTTTTCGCACTTGTGTTAGTGTTGAAAAACCACTTTTCGCACTTGTGTTTGTGCAGGAAACCACTTTTGCACTTGTAGTAGTGTGGAAAAAACACTTTTTGCACTTGTGATAGTGTTGAAAAACCTCTTTTCGCACTTGTGTTGGTGCAGGAAACCACTTTTGCACTTGTATTAGTGTGGAAAAACCACTTTTCGCATTTGTGTTAGTGTTGAAAAACCACTTTTCGCACTTGTGTTGGTGCAGGAAACCACTTTTGCACTTGTATTAGTGTGGAAAATCCACTTTTCGCACTTGTGTTGGTGCAGGAAACCACTTTTGCACTTGTATTAGTGTGGAAAAAACACTTTTTGCACTTGTGATAGTGTTGAAAACCCACTTTTCGCACTTGTGTTAGTGTTGAAAAACCACTTTTCGCACTTGTGTTGGTGCAGGAAACCACTTTTGCACTTGTATTAGTGTGGAAAAAACACTTTTCGCACTTGTGTTAGTGTTGAAAAACCACTTTTCGCACTTGTGTTAGTGTTGAAAAACCACTTTTCGCACTTGAGTTGGTGCAGGAAACCACTTTTGCACTTGTATTAGTGTGGAAAAAACACTTTTTGCACTAGTGATAGTGTTGAAAAACCACTTCGCTCTTGTGTTAGTGTTGTAAAACCACTTTTCGCACTTGTGTTAGTGTTGAAAAACCACTTTTCGCACTTGTGTTGGTGCAGGAAACCACTTTTGCACTTGTATTAGTGTGGAAAAACCACTTTTCGCACTTGTGTTAGTGTTGAAAAACCACTTTTCGCACTTGTGTTAGTGTTGAAAAACCACTTTTCGCACTTGTGTTGGTGCAGGAAACCACTTTTGCACTTGTATTAGTGTAGAAAAACCACATTTCGCACTTGTGTTAGTGTTGAAAAACCACCTTTCGCACTCTGTTAGCGTGGAAAAACCACTTTTCGCACTTGTGTTGGTGCAGGAAACCACTTTTGCACTTGTATTAGTGTGGAAAAACCACTTTTCGCACTTGTGTTAGTGTTGAAAACCCACTTTTCGCACTTGTGTTGGTGCCGGAAACCACTTTTGCACTTGTATTGTGTGGAAAAAACACTTTTTGCACTTGTGATAGTGTTGAAAAACCACTTTTTGCACTTGTGCTAGTGCTGAAAAACCACTTTTCGCACTTGTGTTGGTGCAGGAAACCACTTTTGCACTTGTATTAGTGTGGAAAAAACACTTTTTGCACTTGTGATAGTGTTGAAAAACCACTTTTCGCACTTGTGTTAGTGTTGAAAAACCACTTTCGCACTTGTGTTAGTGTTGAAAAACCACTTTTCGCACTTGTGTTGGTGCAGGAAACCACTTTTGCACTTGTATTAGTGTGGAAAAAACACTTTTTGCACGTGTGATAGTGTTGAAAAACCACTTTTCGCACTTGTGTTAGTGTTGAAAAACCACTTTTCGCACTTGTGTTGGTGCAGGAAACCACTTTTGCATTTGTATTAGTGTGGAAAAACCACTTTTCGCGCTTGTATTAGTGTTGAAAAACCACTTTTCGCACTTGTGTTGGTGCAGGAAACGACTTTTGCACTTGTATTAGTGTGGAAAAAACACTTTTTGCACTTGTGATAGTGTTGAAAAACCACTTTTCGCACTTGTGTTAGTGTTGAAAAACCACTTTTCGCACTTGTGTTGGTGCAGGAAACCACTTTTGCACTTGTATTAGTGTGGAAAAACCACTTTTCGCACTTGTGTTAGTGTTGAAAAACCACTTTTCGCACTTGTGTTGGTGCAGGAAACCACTTTTGCACTTGTATTAGTGTGGAAAAAACACTTTTTGCACGTGTGATAGTGTTGAAAAACCACTTTTCGCACTTGTGTTAGTGTTGAAAAACCACTTTTCGCACTTGTGTTGGTGCAGGAAACCACTTTTGCATTTGTATTAGTGTGGAAAAACCACTTTTCGCGCTTGTATTAGTGTTGAAAAACCACTTTTCGCACTTGTGTTGGTGCAGGAAACCACTTTTGCACTTGTATTAGTGTGGAAAAAACACTTTTTGCACTTGTGATAGTGTTGAAAAACCACTTTTCGCACCTGTGTTAGTGTTGAAAAACCACTTTTCGCACTTGTGTTGGTGCAGGAAACCACTTTTGCACTTGTATTAGTGTGGAAAAACCACTTTTCGCACTTGTGTTAGTGTTGAAAAACCACTTTTCGCACTTGTGTTATTGTTGAAAAACCACTTTTCGCACTTGTGTTGGTGCAGGAAACCACTTTTGCACTTGTATTAGTGTGGAAAAACCACTTTTCGCACTTGTGTTAGTGTTGAAAAACCACTTTTCGCACTTGTGTTAGTGTTTAAAAACCACTTTTCGCACTTGTTTTGGTGCAGGAAACCACTTTTGCACTTGTATTAGTGTGGAAAAACACTTTTTGCACTTGTGATAGTGTTGAAAAACCACTTTTCGCACTTGTGTTAGTGTTGAAAAACCACTTTTCGCACCTGTGTTGGACGTTGGTGCAGGAAACCAGTTTTGCACTTGTATTAGTGTTGAAAAACCACCTTTCGCACTTGTGTTAGTGTTGAAAAACCACTTTTCGCACTTGTGTTAGTGTTGAAAAACCACTTTTCGCACTTGTGTTAGTGTTGAAAAAGCACTTTTTGCACTTGTGTTGGTGCAGGAAACCACTTTTGCACTTGCATTAGTGTTGAAAAACCACTTTTTGCACTTGTGTTTGTGCAGGAAACCACTTTTGCACTTGTATTAGTGTGGAAAAAACACTTTTTGCACTTGTGATAGTGTTGAAAAACCACTTTTCGCACTTGTGTTGGTGCAGGAAACCACTTTTGCACTTGTATTAGTGTGGAAAAACCACTTTTCGCACTTGTGTTAGTGTTGAAAAACCACTTTTCGCACTTGTGTTAGTGTTGAAAAACCACTTTTCGCACTTGTGTTGGTGCAGGAAACCACTTTTGCACTTGTATTAGTGTTGAAAAAACACTTTTTGCACTTGTGTTAGTGTTGAAAAACCACTTTTCGCACTTGTGTTAGTGTTGAAAAACCACTTTTCGCACTTGTGTTTGTGCAGGAAACCACTTTTGCACTTGTATTAGTGTGGAAAAAACACTTTTTGCACTTGTGATAGTGTTGAAAAACCACTTTTCGCACTTGTGTTGGTGCAGGAAACCACTTTTGCACTTGTATTAGTGTGGAAAAACCACTTTTCGCACTTGTGTTAGTGTTGAAAAACCACTTTTCGCACTTGTGTTGGTGCAGGAAACCACTTTTGCACTTGTATTAGTGTGGAAAAACCACTTTTCGCACTTGTGTTGGTGCAGGAAACCACTTTTGCACTTGTATTAGTGTGGAAAAAACACTTTTTGCACTTGTGATAGTGTTGAAAACCCACTTTTCGCACTTGTGTTAGTGTTGAAAAACCACTTTTCGCACTTGTGTTAGTGTTGAAAAACCACTTTTCGCACTTGTGTTGGTGCAGGAAACCACTTTTGCACTTGTATTAGTGTGGAAAAAACACTTTTTGCACTTGTGATAGTATTGAAAAACCACTTTTCGCACTTGTGTTAGTGTTGAAAAACCACTTTTCGCATTTGTGTTGGTGCAGGAAACAACTTTTGCACTTGTATTAGTGTGGAAAAACCACTTTTCGCACTTGTGTTAGTGTTGAAAAACCACTTTTTGCACTTGTGTTAGTGTTGAAAAACCACTTTTCGCACTTGTGTTAGTGTTGAAAAACCACTTTTCGCACTTGTGTTTGTGCAGGAAACCACTTTTGCACTTGTATTAGTGTGGAAAAAACACTTTTTGCACTTGTGATAGTGTTGAAAAACCACTTTGCGCACTTGTGTTGGTGCAGGAAACCACTTTTGCACTTGTATTAGTGTGGAAAAACCACTTTTCGCACTTGTGTTAGTGTTGAAAAACCACTTTTCGCACTTGTGTTGGTGCAGGAAACCACTTTTGCACTTGTATTAGTGTGGAAAAACCACTTTTCGCACTTGTGTTGGTGCAGGAAACCACTTTTGCACTTGTATTAGTGTGGAAAAAACACTTTTTGCACTTGTGATAGTGTTGAAAACCCACTTTTCGCACTTGTGTTAGTGTTGAAAAACCACTTTTCGCACTTTTGTTGGTGCAGGAAACCACTTTTGCACTTGTATTAGTGTGGAAAAAACACTTTTCGCACTTGTGTTAGTGTTGAAAAACCACTTTTCGCACTTGTGTTAGTGTTGAAAAACCACTTTTCGCACTTGAGTTGGTGCAGGAAACCACTTTTGCACTTGTATTAGTGTGGAAAAAACACTTTTTGCACTAGTGATAGTGTTGAAAAACCACTTCGCTCTTGTGTTAGTGTTGTAAAACCACTTTTCGCACTTGTGTTAGTGTTGAAAAACCACTTTTCGCACTTGTGTTGGTGCAGGAAACCACTTTTGCACTTGTATTAGTGTGGAAAAACCACTTTTCGCACTTGTGTTAGTGTTGAAAAACCACTTTTCGCACTTGTGTTAGTGTTGAAAAACCACTTTTCGCACTTGTGTTGGTGCAGGAAACCACTTTTGCACTTGTATTAGTGTAGAAAAACCACATTTCGCACTTGTGTTAGTGTTGAAAAACCACCTTTCGCACTCTGTTAGCGTGGAAAAACCACTTTTCGCACTTGTGTTGGTGCAGGAAACCACTTTTGCACTTGTATTAGTGTGGAAAAACCACTTTTCGCACTTGTGTTAGTGTTGAAAACCCACTTTTCGCACTTGTGTTGGTGCCGGAAACCACTTTTGCACTTGTATTAGTGTGGAAAAAACACTTTTTGCACTTGTGATAGTGTTGAAAAACCACTTTTTGCACTTGTGCTAGTGTTGAAAAACCACTTTTCGCACTTGTGTTGGTGCAGGAAACCACTTTTGCACTTGCATTAGTGTGGAAAAAACACTTTTTGCACTTGTGATAGTGTTGAAAAACCACTTTTCGCACTTGTGTTAGTGTTGAAAAACCACTTTCGCACTTGTGTTAGTGTTGAAAAACCACTTTTCGCACTTGTGTTGGTGCAGGAAACCACTTTTGCACTTGTATTAGTGTGGAAAAAACACTTTTTGCACGTGTGATAGTGTTGAAAAACCACTTTTCGCACTTGTGTTAGTGTTGAAAAACCACTTTTCGCACTTGTGTTGGTGCAGGAAACCACTTTTGCATTTGTATTAGTGTGGAAAAACCACTTTTCGCGCTTGTATTAGTGTTGAAAAACCACTTTTCGCACTTGTGTTGGTGCAGGAAACCACTTTTGCACTTGTATTAGTGTGGAAAAAACACTTTTTGCACTTGTGATAGTGTTGAAAAACCACTTTTCGCACTTGTGTTAGTGTTGAAAAACCACTTTTCGCACTTGTGTTGGTGCAGGAAACCACTTTTGCACTTGTATTAGTGTGGAAAAAACACTTTTTGCACTTGTGATAGTGTTGAAAAACCACTTTTCGCACTTGTGTTAGTGTTGAAAAACCACTTTCGCACTTGTGTTAGTGTTGAAAAACCACTTTTCGCACTTGTGTTGGTGCAGGAAACCACTTTTGCACTTGTATTAGTGTGGAAAAAACACTTTTTGCACGTGTGATAGTGTTGAAAAACCACTTTTCGCACTTGTGTTAGTGTTGAAAAACCACTTTTCGCACTTGTGTTGGTGCAGGAAACCACTTTTGCATTTGTATTAGTGTGGAAAAACCACTTTTCGCGCTTGTATTAGTGTTGAAAAACCACTTTTCGCACTTGTGTTGGTGCAGGAAACCACTTTTGCACTTGTATTAGTGTGGAAAAAACACTTTT